>NC_041387.1:495509982-495511720 GCF_002162155.2 Triticum dicoccoides
AAGTGCCTCATTATTACACACAAAAAAATGAATACTCCCCTGCTACCTGGGACCCTCCTTGGTGGGAGGCTGAATTGTGGGCCTACTAAGTTGATGGGGATGGAGGGCTTTGTCAACTTAGTCAATATGAACGATTCTAGCTCCAATGACCGTACGATGTTCATCCAACGGTCGCAGTGCTTCTTCAACCTCTGGTCTTCTTGCTCTAGCCGCCCAAAGCAGCGCCGGTCGTGTCGCATGCTCCTGCCTCCCGTGGCCAGTTGTGCTGCCGCAGAGGCCTCATCGCCCCCTACTATTCCCACAGCTGGCCAAGCCCTGCGGTGACGGCAACCTCACACCGCAGTCGAACCAGTGAACCCTCGTACTCCTCACTGCGCGGGCTTCCACTGTCACGTCTTCCTCGGCTCCGCGTCGTCCCCTTCCTAGGCCTCGCCGTCGTCCACCGCCCTGGTGCTCTTGGCGTGGCGTGGTCAACATGGTCAAGGAACGACTTCCATCGGAAGAGTACTGTACATGGAGAGGCTGACAGCTGGGTCCACGGCGGCCGCAAGGAAGTGCCTCCTTATTATGCACAAAATAATTATTCCTCCACCTGACAGCTGGAACCCACCGGACGGGCCACCATATTTCGCAAAAAAAACGTTTCCCCCCTGACTGCTGGGACCCACCAGCTACATCTTCCCATGCAAGGAAGTGCGTCCATGCAAAAAAACACGATTCGCCCCCCTGACTACTAGGACCCACCAGCTACATCTTCGCACGCAAGGAAGTGCCTGACAGTCGGGACCCACCTAGTCGAAGCGTACGTAGCATTGTCATTCTGGTCGGGAACGTGTACGTACATACTGGTTGATGTAGAGGCGCACACGTGTCATAGTAGAGGCGCGCATGTAGCATGTGCACGTAAGTACAGCGGCCAGTGTACAAGAAAGAAAATATGGCCACGTACGTACATACGGGCGAGGTCTCGAACGCCTACTCGCACATACGTATGGCCAAGGCTCGTGTACATGGCTGGGTCGGAATGGAGAAACTGCGTCGTCGTCGTGTTCATGGGGAGCCAACTGGCTGAGTCAGAATGGAATGCATCGTCGTGTTCATTGAGAGGGCTTGGACGGAACAGCTGATGGAAACGAGGCATGGCGTACCGCATAAGGGAGGAAATGGCCTTGTGTTCGACCGGCCACGTTCAAAACGGGATCCTGTTCATCGGGAGGGGTCTGGCGTACCACAAAACAGAGTAAACAGACTTGTGTTGGACCTCCTACGGTCGAAATGGGGTCCTGTTGATCGGGAGGGGTGTGGCGTACCACAAAACGGAGGAAACAGACTTGTGTTGGAGCGCTACGGTCGAAACAAGGGTCCTGTTCATCGGGAGGGTGTGGTGTACCGCAAAACAAGACTCCACGGGCTGTTGTTCATCCACCGTCGACCTCCTCCAGCCTCCACCTATGACTGTTCATCCATAGGCTCCTGTCCATCCAGCCTCCACCGTGCGCTACTCCACTGGCTACTGTTTAACCAGCCCTCTCCACGGGCTCCTGTTCAACCACCCCTCCACGGGCTACTGTTCATCCACCCCTCCACCTTCTACTGTTCATCCAGCCCTCCACGGGGTCGTCCTGTTCATCCAGCCCTCCACGGGGTCCTATTCATCCAACCCCAACCGGCTCGATCAATCGGGGTCCTGTTCATCCAGCGGCAACACCACGGGGTCCTGTTCATCCACCCCCACCGG
>NC_041387.1:495511940-495531174 GCF_002162155.2 Triticum dicoccoides
CGATCGGCTTCACTTAGCAGCAGTAGCGATGGAATCGCTTGATCCGGTTTAGTTAACAGTCATCGATCTATCACTCGGGTTCAGTAACGTGTAGCCTGCAGTGCAATCGCTCGGGTTCAGTTAGAGCCCAATGCCTCGCTCGGGTTCAGTTAGAGCCTGATACGTCCATTTTGCATCATGCTTTCATGATAATATTTATTGCATTATGGGATGTTATTTCACGTTATGTCACGATACTTATGGCTATTCTCTCTTATTTTACAAGGTTTACATGAAGAGGGAGAATGCCGGCAGCTGAAATTCTGGGCTGGAAAAGTAGCAAATATTGGAGGCCTATTCTACGCAACTCCAAAAGTCCTGAAACTCTACGGAATACCTTGAAATAAATAAAGAAAAATCATCGCCAAAGATGAAGGCCAGGGGGCCCACACCCTGCTCACGAGGAAAATTTTATTTAGTGTAATGAAATTTTCTGTCACTTGTTACTATGGAAAGTAATTGTTTGAGGGGCTTGTTCGGGGTATCTTCACCCCGTCCGGTTGAGCCAAGAGTTGCTCCTCAACCTACTGAACCTACTGAACCTATTGAAAATGAAACTCCTCTTGGAATTCCTTCGAGTATGATGGAAAAACTGCTAGCTAAGACTTTCACAGGAGATGGAACAAAGCATCCTGACGAACATCTACGCTTTGTGGATGATATTTGTGGACTATTTAAGCTTGCAGGTATACCCGATGATGTTGTTAAGAGGAAGGCTTTCCCTTTATCTTTGGAGGAGACGCATTGACATGGTATAGGCTATGTGATGATACGAGATCATGGAACTATAAAAGATTGAAATTGGAATTCCATCAATAGTATTACCCTACGCATCTTGTTCATCATGATCGCAATTATATATATAATTTTTGGCCTCGCGAAGGAGAAAGCATCGCTCAAGCTTGGGGGAGGCTTAAATCAATGTTATATTCATGCCCTAATCATGAGCTCTCAAAATTGACAATTCTCCAGAATGTTTATGCTCGGCTTTCTGATAACAATCGCACCATGCTCGATACTTCTTGTGCTGGATCTTTTATGATGAAGCCTACTGAATTTGGATGGAATTTATTGGATAGAATTAAACGCAACTCTGAAGATTGGGACCTCGATGAAGGTAAGGAGTCAGGTATGACACCTAAGTTTGATTGTGTTAAATCTTTTATGGATACCGATATTTTCCATAAGTTTAGCACTAAATATGGACTTGACTCTGAGATAGTAGCTTCTTTCTGCGAATCTTTTGCTACTTATGTTGATCTCCCCAAGGAGAAGTGGTTTAAATATAATCCTCCCATGAAGTAAAAGTAGCTGCACCTATTAAAGTTGAAGAAAAGATTGTCACGTATAATGATCCTATTGTTCCTACTTCTTATGTTGAGAAACCCCTTTCCCTGTTAGAATGAAGGATCATGCTAAAGCTTCAATTGTTGTTCGTAAAAGCAATACTAGGACTTATACACCTCCTGAGCAAGTCAAAGTAGAACCCAATATTGCTATTATTAAAGATCTCTTGTCTGATAATACTGATGGGCACGTTATTCAATTCACTGGTGAAACTGCTAGAATTGTTAAACCCTGTGATAGAGATAAACATAGACCTATGGTAGGCGTGCCTGTTATTTTTGTTAAAATAGGAGATCATTGTTATCATGGCTTATGTGATATGGGTGCTAGTGCTAGTGTTATACCCATTGGCTTATACAAAGAAATTATGCATGAGATTGCACCTGTTGAGTTAGAGGAAATTGATGTTACAATTAAACTTGCCAATAGAGATACTATATCTCCAATGGGAATTGTTAGAGATGTTGAAGTCTTGTGTGGGAAAACCAAATATCCTGCTGATTTCCTTGTTCTTGGTTCTCCACAAGATAGCTTTTGTCCCATTATTTTTGGTAGACCCTTCTTGCATACTGTTAATGCTACAATAGATTGCGAAAAGAATGTTGTTACTGTTGGCTTGGATGATATGGTTCATGAGTCTAATTTCTCTAAATTTAGTAAACAACATCGTGAGGAAGAATCGCCTAGTAAGGATGAAATTATTGGTCTTGCTTCTATTGGTGTACCTCCTAGTGATCCTTTAGAACACTATTTGCTAGACCATGAAAATGATATGTTCATGAATGAAAGAAGGGAAATAGATGAAGTATTCTTTAAACAGGAACCTATTCTGCAACACAATTTGCCTATTGAAATCCTAGGGGATCCCCCTCCACCCAAGGGTGATCCCGTATTTGAGCTTAAACCGTTTCCTGATAATCTTAAATATGCTTATCTTGATGAAAAGAAAATATATCCTGTCATTATTAGCGCTAACCTTTCAGAGCATGAAGAGGAAAGATTATTGAAAACTCTGAAGAAGCACCGTGCTGCTATTGGATATACTCTGGATGATCTTAAGGGCATTAGTCCCACTCTATGTCAACATAAAATAAATTTGGAAGCTGATGCCAAACCAGTTTGTGATCCTCAACGACGTTTGAATCCTAAAATGAAAGAAGTGGTAAGAAAAGAAATACTCAAGCTTCTGGAGGCAGGTATAATTTATCATGTTGCTGATAGTCAGTGGGTAAGTCCTGTCCATTGTGTCCCTAAGAAGGAAGGTATTACAGTCGTCCCTAATGATAAAGATGAATTGATCCCTCAAAGAATTATCACAGGTTATAGGATGGTAATTGATTTCTGTAAATTAAATAAGGCTACTAAGAAAGATCATTACCCCTTACCTTTTATTGATCAAATGCTAGAAAGATTATGCAAACATACACATTATTGCTTTCTAGATGGTTATTCTGGTTTCTCTCAAATACCTGTGTCAGTTAAAGATCAATCAAAGACTACCTTTACATGCCCTTTTGGTACTTTTGCTTATAGACGTATGCCTTTTGGTTTATGTAATGCACCTGCTACCTTTCAAAGATGCATGATGGCTATATTCTCTGATTTTTGCGAAAAGATTTGTGAGGTTTTCATGGATGACTTTTCCGTCTACGGTTCCTCTTTTGATGATTGCTTAAGCAATCTTGATCGAGTTTTGCACAGATGTGAAGAAACTAATCTTGTCTTGAATTGGGAAAAGTGCCACTTTATGGTTAATGAAGGTATTGTCTTGGGGCACAAAATTTCTGAAAGAGGTATTGAAGTTGATAAAGCCAAGGTTGATGCTATTGAAAAGATGCCATGTCCCAAGGACATCAAAGGTATAAGAAGTTTCCTTGGTCACGCCGGATTTTATAGGAGGTTCATTAAGGACTTCTCAAAAATTTCTCGGCCTCTGACTAATTTATTACAAAAAGATGTACCATTTGTTTTTATGATGATTGTGTAGAAGCATTTGAAATACTTAAGAAAGCATTAGTCTTTGCACCTGTTGTCCAGCCACCTGATTGGAATTTACCCTTTGAAATTATGTGTGATGCTAGTGATTATGCTGTAGGTGCTGTTCTAGGGCAGAGAGTTGATAAGAAATTAAATGTTATCCATTATGCTAGTAATACTTTAGATAGTGCTCGAAGAAATTATGCTACTACCAAAAAGGAACTTTTAGCATTGGTGTTTGCTTGTGATAAGTTTAGACCTTATATTGTTGATTCCAAAATTACTATTCACACTGATCATGTTGCTATTAAATATCTTATGGAAAAGAAGGATGCAAAACCTAGACTTATTAGATGGGTTCTCCTGCTTCAAGAATTTGATTTACATATTGTTGATAGAAAGGGAGCTGAGAACCCTGTTGCAGACAACTTGTCTAGGTTAGAGAATGTTCTTGATGACCCACTACCTATTGATGATAGCTTTCCTGATGAACAATTAAATGTCATAAGCGCTTCTCGTGGCACTCCTTGGTATGCTGATTATGCTAATTATATTGTGGCTAAATTTATACCACCTAGCTTCACATACCAGCAAAAGAAAAAGTTTTTCTATGACCTGCGACATTACTTTTGGGATGATCCACATCTTTATAAGGAAGGAGTAGATGGTGTCATTAGACGTTGTGTACCTGAGCATGAACAGGAACAGATCCTACGCAAGTGTCACTCCGAAGCTTATGGAGGACACCATGCTGGAGATAGAATTGCACATAAGGTATTGCAATCCGGTTTTTATTGGCCCACTCTCTTCAAGGATGCCCGTAAGTTTGTTTTATCTTGCGATGAATGTCAAAGAATTGGTAATATTAGTAGACGTCAAGAAATGCCTATGAATTATTCGCTTGTTATTGGGCCATTTGATGTTTGGGGCTTTGATTATATGGGACCTTTTCCTGCCTCTAATGGTTACACTCATATTTTAGTTGTTGTTGATTACGTTACTAAGTGGGTAGAAGCTATTCCAACTAGTAGTGTTGATCATAACACTTCTATTAAAATGCTTAAGGAAGTTATTTTTCCGAGGTTTGGAGTCCCTAGATACTTAATGACTGATGGTGGTTCACACTTTATTCATGGTGCTTTCCGTAAGATGCTTGCTAAATACGATGTTAATCATAGAATTGCATCTCCTTATCACCCGCAGTCTAGTGGTCAAGTAGAGTTGAGCAATAGAGAGCTCAAATTAATTTTGCAAAAGACTGTTAATAGGTCTAGAAAGAATTGGTCCAAGAAACTTGACGATGCATTGTGGGCCTATAGAACTGCTTACAAAAATCCTATGGGTATGTCTCCGTACAAAATGGTCTATGGAAAAGCTTGTCACTTACCTCTCGAACTAGAACATAAGGCATATCGGGCTATTAAAGAGCTCAACTATGATTTCAAACTTGCCGGTGAGAAGAGGTTATTTGATATTAGCTCACTTGATGAATGGAGAGCCCAAGCTTATGAAAATGCCAAGTTGTTTAAAGAAAAAGTTAAAAGATGGCATGACAAAAGGATACAAAAGCGTGAGTTTAATGTAGGTGATTATGTGTTGCTATACAACTCTCGTTTAAGATTTTTGGCAGGAAAACTTCTCTCTAAATGGGAAGGTCCCTACGTTATCGAGGAGGTCTATCGTTCCGGTGCCATAAAAATCAACAACTTCGCAGGCACAAATCCGAAGGTGGTAAATGGTCAAAGGATCAAACACTATATCTCAGGTAATCCTATAAATGTTGAAACTAATATTATTGAAACCCTGACCCCAGAGGAGTATATAAAGGACACTTTCCAGAACGTTCCAGACTCCGAAAAGGAATAGGTATGTGGTACGGTAAGTAAACCGACCCCAAAACAATTTTTAAGGCAATATTTCTCCGTTTTGGAATATTTAGAAAAATAGAAAAATAAGTAGCAGTCCGGGGAGAACACGAGGCCTCCACGAGGGTGGAGGGCGCGCCCTACCCCCTGGGCGCGCCCCCCTACCTCGTGAGCACCTCGTGTGCCCTCCGAACTCCGTTTCCTTGCACAATACGTATTTTGGTCGGTAAAAATTCATTATATATACTCCCGAAGGTTTTGACTCTCGTATCACGCAAATCTCCCCTGTTCTTGTTTCAAGCTATTTTTCTGACAGGTCTAGATCATCACGACGACCCCAAGTGCTTCCAAGGACAAGTTCTTCGAGAAGGTGATTAACCCTTACCTCACGGAGGTGCTGCGGCACCCTCAAACCATTGAGATGCGTGATGGGTTGCTGCACATCCGCGATGTTGAGGGACCAAAGGGAACCGGAAGTGTGGAGTCGAGGCTTGAGGCAATGGAGCAACAAGTTTTCAAGTGTCAGGGGATGGTGGAGCATGGAATCAAAGCTAGCCACAAGATGCTCTCAGAGTTCACCAACAACTACGAGCCGGATGCCAAGAACACTGAGGAGGCCATCTTTAAGCTACAAGAGAAGATCGAGCACCTCCAAGCCCAAATTTATGATCTGCAAAATCAAAACTGTGAGTATGAATATAGATTCAAAAGGATGAGTTTGGCTGCAGATTTGAGGATTCCGGAGACTCGATCATCCTTCTATGATGGAGAGCCTATGTCGTGGAAGTTGGACGACAAGCCCGCATCATCGACAATACCTTCACCGCCAACGACAAAGAAGGAGAAATAATCACATGGGTATGGGCACTCCCCTTGGCAACTGCCAAGCTTGGGGGAGGTGCCTTGGTATCGTATCACCATCACAACTCCTATCTTTACAGTTTTTCTTAGTTCGATCCTATTAGTAGTATCTTGATTTAGTAGAATAAAGTCGTGGCATGATCTAGTTTTGAGTTTTGCTTTATGATCCTTCTTTGTAATCGAGTCCGTGAGCTATATAATAAAGATTAGTGTTGAGTCAAGGGCTTGATTGTTTTGCCATGATCTTGGGTAAGTAGAAGAAAAGAATAAAAAGAATCAAGTAGCTCATTTTGATCTTAGTGGAAGTAATGACTGCACATAGAAAGAGTATGATGATTAAAAGTTGTTGGGAGTTGACAAATATAGCTTTGCTCATCGTTGCAATTAATAGGAAGTAATAAGGAAAGAGAGGTTTCACATATAGATATATTATCATTGACATCTTTTATGATTGGGAGCACTCATTAAAATATGACATGCTAAAGAGTTGAGGTTGGACAAGGAAGACAACATAATGAGTTGTGTTTTCTTACATTCGAGATAAAGTATGTTGTCATGGATCCTCTACCGTGTTGAGCTTGCCTTTCCCCCTCATGCTAGCCAAATTCTCAGCACCAAGTAGAAATACTACTTGTGCTTCCAAACACCCTTAAACCAGTTTTGCCATGAGAGTCCACCATATCTACCTATGGATTGAGTAAGATCCTTCAAGTAAGTTGTCATCGGTGCAAGCAATAAAAATTGCTCTCTAAATATGCATGACTTATTAATGTTGTGGACGCAATAAAAATTGTTGTGGACGCAATAAAAGCGACGGACTGCATAATAAAGGTTCACATGCAAGGGGCAATATAAAGTGACGTTCTTTTGCATTAAGATTTTGTGCATCAACCCTAAACGTGCATGACAACCTCTGCTTCCCTCTGCGAAGGGCCTATCTTTTATTATTATCCTCTACCTTACAAGAGTCTCGGTGATCCTCACCATTCCTTTTTCATTTTATCCTTTGGCAAGCTCAGCATGTTAGAAAGAGTATGATATACATATCTAATTGGATGTGGGGGAGCATGAATTATTATTGTTGACATTACCCTTGAGGTAAAAGGTTGTGGGGCAAAACTATAAGCCCCTATCTTTCTCTGTGTCCGATTAAAACTCCGTAACCACAAGTATCGCGTGAGTGCTAGCAATTATGAAGGACTAAATGATAGTTGAGTATGTGGACTTGCTTTTAGGCTCTGACATAGACTCTTTCCGATGTTATGATAAATTGCAATTGCTTCAATGACTGAAATTATAATTGTTAGTGCCCAATAATGTTTCGGATTCATGCTTTGGCTTTGTGAATGGGTCATTATTTGAACATGAGTAATCATATGACAAAATATATTTATGTTGATGTTATGAAATAAACATGATGCCTTCATGTCCGTATTTTGTTTTTATCGACGCCTCTACCTCTAAACATGAGGACATATTTATTGTTATCGGCTTTTCGCTTGAGGGCAAGCGAGGTCTAAGCTTGGGGGAGTTGATACGTCCATTTTGCATCATGCTTTCATGATAATATTTATTGCATTATGGGTTGTTATTTCACGTTATGTCACAATACTTATGGCTATTCTCTCTTATTTTACAAGGTTTACATGAAGAAGGAGAATGCCGGCAGCTGAAATTCGGGGCTAGAAAAGAAGCAAATATTGGAGGCCTATTCTACGCAACTCCAAAAGTCCTGAAACTCTACGGAATACCTTGAAATAAATAAAGAAAAATCGTCGCCAAAGATGAAGGCCAGGGGGCCCACACCATGCTCACAAGGGTGGGGCGCCCCCCTGGGCGTGCCCCCCTACCTCGTGGGCCCCCTGGTGGCTCTCCGGCGCCCATCTTCTCCTATATGAAGTCTTTCGATGAGAAAAAAATCAGAGAGAACCTTTCGGGACGAGACTTCGCCGCCACGAGGCGGAACCTTGGTGGAACCAATCTAGGGCTCTGACAGAGCTCTTCTGCCGGGGACACTTCCCTCCGGGAGGGGGAAATCATCACCATTGTCATCACCAATGCTCCTCTCATCGAGAGAGGGCAATCTCAATCAACATCTTCATCAGCACCATCTCATCTCCAAACCCTAGTTCATCTCTTGTATCCAATTCCTTTCTCCAAGTCCGGGATTGGTGCTAGTAGGTTGCTAGTAGTGTTGATTACCCTTTGTAGTTGATGCTAGTTGGTTTATTTGGTGGAAAACCATATGTTCAGATCCTTTATGCATATTATTACCCCTCTGATTATGAACATGAATATTCTTTGTGAGTAATTACGTTTGTTCCTGAGGACAAGGGAGAAGTCTTGCTATTAGTAGTCATGTGAATTTGGTATTCGTTCGATATTTTGATGAGATGTATGTTGTCTAACCTCTAGTGGTGTTATGTGAACATCGACTACATAACACTTCACCATTATTTTGGCCTAGAGGAAGGCATTGGGAAGTAATAAGTAGATGATGGGTTGCTAGAGTGACAGAAGCTTAAACCCTAGTTTATGCGTTGCTTCGTAAGGGGCTGATTTGGATCCACATGTTTCATGCTATGGTTAGGTTTACCTTAATACTTTTGTTATAGTTGCGGATGCTTGCAATAGAGGTTAATCATAAGTGGGATGCTTGTCCAAGTAAGGGCGGTACCCAAGCACCGGTCCACCCACATATCAAATTATCAAAGTACCGAACACGAATCATATGAGCGTGATGAAAACTAGCTTGACGATATTCCCATGTGTCCTCGGGAGCGCTTTTCCTATCATAAGAGTTTGTCCAGGCTTGTCCTTTGCTACAAAAAGGATTGGGCCACCTTGCTGCACCATATTTACTTTTATTACTTGTTGCTCGTTACAATTTATCTTATCGCAAAACTATCTGTTACCACTTATTTCAGTACTTGCAGAGAATACCTTGCTGAAAACCGCTTATCATTTCCTTCTGCTCCTCGTTGGGTTCGACACTCTTACTTATCAAAAGGACTATGATAGATCCCCTATACTTGTGGGTCATCAGAGCCCAACGCCTCGCACACACGCGCATACGTGTACGAGAGAAACGCGCATCGCTCGGCCCCCGACCACCCACCGTAACCGGGAACTCACCAAAAATTTCCTCGCCCTCGCTTCTACCACGGTTTTTTCCGTCATGAACGGCCCAAAGAATGTCATGCAGCTGCGTCTTCGGCCCGCCCAGGACGAAAAGCCCATTTTCTATCATGATTTTTTGTCATAGAAGTAGGAGCCCACCACATCTATGATGGTATCGGGTTTTGTCACAATTATCATCATAGAAGTGTCATAAGTATGACAGGAAAAAAATCGTTCGGCCCAAAATGTCACGGATGTGTCTTTTTTTGTAGAGTCATCGGAGGGCATGGGGAATGATCTCGGAGGGGCCATCATTGCCATGAAGGACAAGGACTAGAGGGGGAACCTCTCCCCATCCAGGGGGAGGCAATGGAGGAGGAAGCACGAGGGAAGAACTTCTCCTCTCTCTCGGTGGCGTCGGAGTGCCATCGGGAGGGGAATCATCGTTGTGGTGACCGTCTTCATCAACATCACCATCACCATCACCATCCTCATTGTTGGGGAAAGTAGCAGAAATTCAAAATTTTCTACGCATCACCAAGATCAATCTATGGAGAGACTAGCAACAAGAGAGAGAGAGAGGGAGTGCATCTTCATACCCTTGAAGATCGCTAAGCGGAAGCGTTACAAGAACGCGATCGATGGAGTCGTTCACGAAGCGATTCAGATCGCGGCCGAATCCGATCTAAGCACCGAACAACGGTGCCTCCGTGTTCAACACACATACAGCCCGGGGACGTCTCCTCCTTCTTGATCTAGCAAGGGGAGAGGAGAAGTTGAGGGAAAACTCTGACAGCACGACGGCATGGTGGTGATGGAGCTCGTGGTTCTCCGGCAGGGCTTCGCCAAGCACTACGGAGGAGGAGGAGGTGTTGGAGGAGGGAGAGGGCTGCGCCAGGGGAAGGGTGCGGCTGCCCTCTCTCTCCCTCACTATATATAGGGGGAAGGGAGGAGGAGAAGGCGCCCTAGGGTTCCCTAGGGGAGGGGCGGCGGCCATAGGGGAAACCCTAGATGGGTTTGGGCGCCCCCACACCCTAGGAAACTTGCCCCCAAGCCGGGAGGGGCGGCTGCCCTAGGGGTGGCGCCCCCACCTCTCCTGGTTACGTGAGATGGAGTGGGAGGGGCGCTCAGCCCCTTAGTGGGCTGATGTGCCCTCTCCCCTTGGCCCATAAGGCCCCCCAATGCTTGTCGGAGCCTCCGAAACTCCTTTCGGACACGCTAGTCATCACCTGGTACCCCCGGAACAATTCCGGACTCCAATACCCTTTGTCCAATATACCAATCTTCACCTCCGGACCATTCCGGAGCTCCTCGTCATGTTCGAGATCTCATCCGGGACTCCGAACAACCTTCGGTAACCACATACTATTTCCCATAACAACTCTAGCGTCACCGAACCTTAAGTGTGTAGACCCTACGGGTTCGGGAACCATGCAGACATGACCGAGACGTTCTCCGGTCAATAACCAACAGCGGGATCATGATACCCATGTTGGCTCCCACATGTTCCACGATGATCTCATCAGATGAATCACGATGTCAAGGATTCAAGCAATCCGGTATGCAATTCCCTTTGTCGATCGGTATGTTACTTGCCCGAGATTTGATCGTCGGTATCCCAATACCTCATTCAATCTCGTTACCGGCAAGTCACTTTACTCGTTCTGTAATGCATGATCCCGTGACTAACTACTTAGTCACATTGAGCTCATTATGATGATGCATTACCGAGTGGGCCGAGAGATACCTCTCCGTCATACGGAGTGACAAATCCCAGTCTCGATTCGTGCCAACCCAATAGACACTTTCGGAGATACCCGTACTGCACCTTTATAGCCACCCAGTTACGTTGTGACGTTTGGCACACCCAAAGCATTCCTACGGTATCCAGGAGTTGCACAATCTCATGGTCTAAGGAAATGATACTTGACATTAGAAAAGCTTTAGCAAACGAACTAAACGATCTTGTGTTATGCTTAGGATTGGGTCTTGTCCATCACATCATTCTCCTAATGATGTGATCCTGTTATCAATGACATCTAATGTCCATGGTCAGGAAACCATAACCATCTATTGATCAACGAGCTAGTCAACTAGAGGCCCACTAGGGACATGTTGTGGTCTATGTATTCACACATGTATTGCGGTTTCCGGTCAATACAATTATAGCATGAATAATAGACAATTATCATGAACAAGGAAATACAATAATAACCATTTTATTATTGCCTCTAGGGCATATTTCCAATAGTCTCCCACTTGCACTAGAGTCAATAATCTAGTTCACATCATGATGTGATTGTAATGGATCAACACCCATGGGGTTTGATCATGTCTCGCTTGTGAGAGAGGTTATTAGTCAACGGATCTGAACCTTTCAGATCCGTGTGTGCTTTGCAAATCTCTATGTCATCTCCTAGATGAAGCTACCACACTCTATTTGGAGCTATTCCAAATAACTGTTCTACTATACGAATCTGGTTTACTACTCAGAATAATCCGGATTAGTGTCAAAGTTTGCATTGGCGTAACCCTTTACGACGAACTCTTTTACCACCTCCATAATCGAGAAAATTCCTTAGTCCACTAGTTATTAAGGATAAGTTTGACCGCTGTCCTGTGATCCATTCCTGGATCACTCTTGTACCCCTTGACTAACTCATGGCAAGGCACACTTCAGGTGCGGTACACAGCATAGCATACTATAGAGACTACGTCTGAAGCATAGGGGATGACCTTTGTCCTTTCTCTCTCTTCTGCCGTGGTCATGTCTTGAGTCTTACTCAATATTCACACCTTATAACACAGCCAAGAACTCCTTCTTTGCCGATCTATTTTGAACTCCTTCAAAATCTTGTCACGATATGTATTTATTTGGAAGTACTATTAAGCGTTTTTATCTATCCTTATAGATCTTGACGCTCAATGTTCAAGTAGCTTAATCCAGGTTTTCCATTGAAAAACATTTTTCAAATAACCCTATATGCTGTCCAGAAATTCTACATCATTTCTGATCAATAATATGTTAATAACATATACTCATCAGAAATTCTATAGTTCTCCCACCCACTTCTTTGGAAATACAAGTTTCTCATAAATTTTGTATAAACCCAAAATCTTTGATTATCTCATCAAAGCGTATATTCCAACTCCGAGATGCTTACTCCAGTCCTTAGAAGGATTGCTGGAGCTTTGCATACTTGTTAGCATCTTTTAGGATTGACAAAACCTTCTGGTTGTATCACATACAACCTTTCCTCAAGAATATCGTCGAGGAAATAATGTTTTGACATCCTATCTGCAAGATTTCATAAATCATGCAGTAATTCCTAATATAATTCCAACAGACTCTTAGCATCATTACAAGTGAGAAAGTCTCATCGTAGTCCACTCCTTGAACTTGTCGGAAAACATCTTAACGACAAGTCGAGCCTTCTTAATGGTGATACTTACCATCATTGCCCGTCTTCCTTTTAAAATCCATCTGTACCCAACAGCCTTACGACCATCAAGTAGTTCTTCCAAAGTCTACACTTTGTTTTCATACATGGATCCTCTCTCGGATTTTATGGCCTCGAGCCATTTGTCGGAATTCGGGCCCACCATCGCTTCTCCATAGCTCGTAGGTTCATTGTTGTCTAGCAACATGACCTCCAAGACAGGATTACCGTACCACTCTGAAGCAGTACATGTCCTTGTCGTCCTACGAGGTTTGGTAGTGACTTGATCCAAAGTTTCATGATCACTATCATCAACTTCCACTTCAATAGGTGTAGGTGCCACAGGAACAATTTCCTGTGCCCTGCTACACACTGGTTGAAGTGATGGTTCAATAACCTTATCAAGTCTCCACCATCCTCCCACTCAATTCTTTTGAGAGAAACTTTTCCTCGAGAAAGGACCCATTTAAGAAACAATCACTTTTGCTTCCAGATCTGAAATAGGAGGTATACGCAACTGTTTTGGGTGACATATGAAGATGCATTTATCCGTTTTGGGTTCGAGCTTACTAGGATGAAACTTTTTCACATAAGCATCGCAGCCCCAAACTTTTAAGAAACGATAGCTTAGGTTTCTCTAAACCATAGTTCATACGTTGTCATCTCAACGGAATTACGTGGTGCCCTATTTGAAGTGAATGTGATTGTCTCTAATGCCTAACCCATAAACGATAGTGGTAATTCGATAAGAGACATCATGGTATGCACCATATCCAATAGGGTGCAGCTATGATGTTCGGAAACACCATCACACTATGGTGTTCCAGGCGGTATTAGTTGTGAAACAATTTCCACAATGTCTTAATTGCATACCAAACTCATAACTCAGATACTCATCTCTATGATCATATCATAGACATTTTATCCTCTTATCACGATGATCTTCAACTTCACTCTGAAATTACTTGAACCTTTCAATAATTCAGACTTGTGTTTCATCAAGTAAATATACTCAGCATCTACTCAAATCATCTGTGAAGTAAGAACATAACGATATCCACTGCGTGCCTCAGCACTCATTGGAATGCATACATCAAAATGTATTACTTCCAACAAGTTGCTTTCTTGTTCCATCTTACTGAAAACGAGGCTTTTCAGTCATCTTGCCCATGTGGTATGATTTGCATGTCTCAAGTGATTCAAAATCAAGTGAGTCCAAATGATCCATCTGCATGGAGTTTCTTCATGCGTACATACTAATAGACATGGTTCGCATGTCTCAAACTTTTCAAAAAACGAGTGAGTCCAAAAGGTCCATCAACATGGAGCTTCTTCATGCGTTTTATACCAATATGACTCAAATGGCATTGCCACAAGTAGGTGGTACTATCATTACTATCTTATATCTTTTGGCATGAACATGTGTATCACTACGATCGTGATTCAATAAACCATTCATTTTAGGTGCAAGACCATTGAAGGTATTATTCAAATAAACAGAGTAACCATTATTCTCCTTAAATGAATAACCATATTGCCATAGACATAATCCAATCATGTCTATGCTCAACGCAAACACCAAAAAACAATTATTTAGGTTTAACACCGATCCCGATGGCAGAGGGAGCATGCGATGTTTGATCACATCAACCTTGGAAATACTTCCAACACATATCGTCACCTCGCCTTTAGCTAGTCTCTGTTTATTCCGTAGCCTTTTATTTCGAGTTACTAACACTTAGCAACTGAACCGGTATCTATTACCATGGTGCTACTAGGAGTACTAGTAAAGTACACATCAATATAATGTATATCCAATATACTCCTATCGACCTTGCCAGCCTTCTCATCTACCAAGTATCTAGGGTAGTTCTGCTTCAGTGACTGTTCCCCTCATTACAGAAGCACTTAGTCTCGGGTTTGGGTTTGACCTTGGGTTTCTTCACTAGAGCAGCAACTGATTTGCCATTTCATGAAGTATCCCTTCTTGCCCTTGCCCTTCTTGAAACTAGTGGTTTCACCAACCATCAACAATTGATGCTCCTATTTGATTTCTACTTTTGCAGTGTCAAACATCGCGAATTGCTCAAGGATAATCATGTCTATCCCTGATATGTTATAGTTCATCACGAAGCTCTAATAGCTTGGTGGCAGTGACTATGGAGAACCATCACTATCTCATATGGAAGATTAACTCCCACTCAATTCAAGTGATTGTAGTACTCAGACAATCTGAGCACATGCTCAACAATTGAGCTTTTCTCCCTTAGTTTGTAGGCTAAGAAGCTCGTCGGAGGTCTTATACCTCTTAGCGTGGGCACGAGCGTGAAATCCCAATTTCAGCCCTTGGAACATCTCATATGTTCCGCGACGTTTCTAAAATGTCTTTAGAGCCTCAATTTTAAACCGTTTAACATTACTGAACTATCACGTAGTCATCAAAACGTGTATGTCAGATGTTCGCAACATCCACAGACGATGTTCGAGGTTCAGCACACCGAGCGGTGCATTAAGGACATAAGCCTTCTACGCAGCAATGAGGACAATCCTCAGCTTACGGACCCAGTCGCATAATTGCTACTATCAACTTTCAACTAAATTTTCTCTAGGAACATATCTAAAATAGTAGAACTAAAACGCGAGTTACGACATAATTTGCAAAGACCTTTTGACTATGTTCAGGATAATTAAGTTCATCTAATGAACTCCCACTCAGATAGGCATCCCTCTAGTCATCTAAGTGATACATGATCTGAGTCAACTAGGCCGTGTCCGATCATCACGTGAGACGGACTAGTCATCATCGGTGAACATCTTCATGTTGATCATATCTACTATACGACTCATGCTCGACCTTTCGGTCTCTTGTGTTCCGAGGCCATGTCTGTACATGCTAGGCTCATCAAGTCAACCTAAGTGTTTCGCGTGTGTAAATCTGGCTTACACCCGTTGTATGTGAACGTTAGAATCTATCACACCCGATCATCACGTGGTGCTTCGAAACAACGAACTTTCGCAACGGTGCACAGTTAGGGGGAACACTTTCTTGAAATTTTAATGAGGGATCATCTTATTTACTACCGTCGTTCTAAGCAAATAAGATGCATAAACATGATAAACATCACATGCAATCAAATAGTGACATGATATGGCCAATATCATTTTGCTCCTTTTGATCTCCATCTTCGGGGCTCCATGATCATCATCGTCACCGGCATGACACCATGATCTCCATCATCGTGTCTCCATGAAGTTGTCTCACCAACTTATTACTTCTACTACTATGCTAACGGTTTAGCAATGAAGTAAAGTAATTACATGGTGTTATTCAGTGACACGCAGGTCATACAATAAATAAAGACAACTCCTATGGCTCCTGCCGGTTGTCATACTCATCGACATGCAAGTCGTGATTCCTATTACAAGAATATGATCAATCTCATACATCACATATATTTCATTCATCACATCCTTCTTGGCCATATCACATCACACGACATATGCTGCAAAAACAAGTTAGACGTCCTCTAATTGTTGTTGCAAGTTTTTACGTGGCTGCTATAGGTTTCTAGCAAGAACGCTTCTTACCTACGCCAAAACCACAACGTGATATGCCAATTGCTATTTACCCTTCATAAGGACCCTTTTCATCGAATCCGATCCGACTAAAATGGGAGATACAGACACCTGCTAGCCACCTTATGCAACAAGTGCATGTCAGTCGGTGGAACATGTCTCACGTAAGTGTACATGTAAGGTCGGTCCGGGCCGCTTCATCCCACAATACCGTCGAAACAACATAGGACTAGTAACGGGAAGCATATTGAACAAAATCAACGCCCACAACAACTTGTGTTCTACTCGTGCATAGAATCTACGCAATAGCCCTAGCTCATGATGCCACTGTTGGGGAACGTAGCAGAAATTCAAAATTTTCTATGCATCACCAAGATCAATCTATGGAGAGACTGGCAACAAGAGAGAGAGAGGGAGTGCATCTTCATACCCTTGAAGATCTCTAAGCGGAAGCATTACAAGAACGCGGTCGGTGGAGTCGTTCATGAAGCGATTCAGATCGCGGCCGAATCTGATCTAAGCACCGAACAACGGTGCCTCCGCGTTCAACACACGTACAACCCGGGGACGTCTCCTCCTTCTTGATACAGCAAGGGGAGAGGAGAAGTTAAGGGAAAACTCTGACAGCATGATGACATGGTGGTGATGGAGCTCATGGTTCTCCGGCAGGGCTTCGCCAAGCACTACGGAGGAGGAGGAGGTGTTGGAGGAGGGAGAGGGTTGCGCCAGGGGAAGGGTGCGTCTGCCCTCTCTCTCCCTCACTATATATAGGGGGAAGGGAGGAGGGGGCGCCCTAGGGTTACCTAGGGGAGGGGCGGCGGCCACAGGGGAAACCCTAGATGGGTTTGGGCGCCCCCACGCCCTAGGAAACTTGCCCCCCAAGCCAGGAGGGGCGGCTGCCCTAGGGGTGGCACCCCCACCTCTCCTGGTTACATGAGATGGGGTGGGAGGGGCGCTCAGCCCCTTAGTGGGCTGATGTGCCCTCTCCCCTTGGCCCATAAGGCCCCCCAACGCTTGTCGGGGCCTCCGAAACCCCTTTCGGACACGCTGGTCATCACCTGGTACCTCCCGAACAATTCTGGACTCCAATACCCTTCGTCCAATATACCGATCTTCACCTCTGGACCATTCCGTAGCTCCTTGTCATGTCCGGGATCTCATCTGGGACTCTGAACAACCTTCGGTAACCACATACTATTTCCCATAACAACTCTAGCGTCATCGAACCTTAAGTGTGTAGACCCTACGGGTTCGGGAACCATGCAGACATGACCGAGACGTTCTCCGGTCAATAACCAACAGCGGGATCTGGATACCCATGTTGGCTCCCACATGTTCCACGATGATCTCATCAGATGAACCACGATGTCAAGGATTCAAGCAATCCGGTATGCAATTCCCTTTGTCAATCGGTATGTTACTTGCCCGAGATTTGATCGTCGGTATCCCAATACCTCGTTCAATCTCGTTACCAGCAAGTCACTTTACTCGTTCCGTAATGCATGATCCCGTGACTAACTACTTAGTCACATTGAGCTCATTATGATGATGCATTACCGAGTGGGCCCAGAGATACCTCTCCGTCATACGGAGTGACAAATCCCAGTCTCAATTCGTGCCAACCCAACAGACACTTTCGGAGATACCCATAGTGCACCTTTATAGCCACCCAGTTACACTGTGACGTTTGGCACACCCAAAGCATTCCTACGGTATCCGGGAGTTGCATAATCTCATGGTCTAAGGAAATGATACTTGACATTAGAAAAGCTTTAGCAAACGAACTACACTATCTTGTGCTATGCTTAGGATTGGGTCTTGTCCATCACATCATTCTCCTAATGATGTGATCCCGTTATCAATGACATCTAATGTCCATGGTCAGGAAACCATAACCATCTATTGATCAACGAGCTAGTCAACTAGAGGCCCACTAGGGACATGTTGTGGTCTATGTATTCACACATGTATTGCGGTTTCCGGTCAATACAATTATAGCATGAATAATAGACAATTATCATGAACAAGGAAATACAATAATAACCATTTTATTATTGCCTCTAGGGCATATTTCCAACACTCATATCTTTTATGCGGTCCACTCTCCCGCATCCCGCTGTAATCCCTACTTGAACATGGTGCTTTATGCCACATATTATGATCCAATGATGTGTTGCCATCCTATGATGTTTTGAGTAGATATCTTTTGTCTTTGGGTTGATTGATGATCTAGATTGGTATGAGTTGTATGTTTTATTTTGGTGCTGTCCTATGGTGCCCTCCGTGTCGTGCAAGCGTGAGGGATTCCTGTTGTAGGGTGGTGCAATATGTCCATGGTTTACTTATTGTCTGTGTTGCATGAGTGACTGAAACACAAACACGGATAAGTGGGTCATGGCGTATGGGAATAAAGAGGACTTGATACTTTAATGCTATGGTTGGGTTTTACCTTAATGATCTTTAGTAGTTGCGGATGCTTGCTAGAGTTCCAATCATAAGTGCATATGGTCCAAGAAGAGAAAGTATGTTAGCTTATGCCTCTCCCTCATATGAAATTGCAATGATGACTACCGGTCTTGTTAACAATTGCGTAGGATAATTCCGCACACTGTTCCATCATTATTCCACACTCGTTATTTATAATATTTAGTAATATATTCTAACTTTATGATAACATCACCTACTTTTATGGTTTAGCTCTCCGATATCATGGAAACTTATCCTCTTCATACCCACAACGTAGTTTTATTTCTCGTTTCTAGTTGGAACCAAACGTTCGGTGTACGTAGAGTCGTATCACTGGTAGTAGGACTTGAGAGAATATTGATCTTACCTTTAGCACCTTGTGGGTTCGACACTCCATACTTATTACTTCCACCTTTGGAAATTGCTACGATGATTCCCTGCACTTGGGGATTATCAGCTCCGGCGACAGCGGTCCGATGATGGGATCCGGGCGACACCGAGCGGCGGCGTCGGGGCGATGCGTGAGTGCCCCTATGCAATCTG
>NC_041387.1:495531813-495561362 GCF_002162155.2 Triticum dicoccoides
GGTTGGGCCGGGGGAGAGCTGGACCGGCCTGGGGGTTGGCCAGGTGGCCCACTTGGCCCAGGGAAGAGGGGGTCTTTCATTTCTTTTCTTTTGTTTTTACTTTTTATTTATTTTTCTTTTCTGTTTTCTTTTAGTTTCCTTTTATTTTTGTTTTAGCAAAATACCAAAATGGCACCTAATTTGATGTTACCAAAAATGCCACTGCCACATTAACTTGCTACCCAAACTAAAATAGTTTCATAATTATTTAATATTTAGAAGTATTTAAATAATAGTTTTCGCTACTATTTTATTCATCTTATAGTACTTAAATATTTTATAAAGGTGTGGTTTCTCCACCATAATTACCTATGCATTATTTGGTTCACTCCGAACATTTTAGTTTTAA
Source organism: Triticum dicoccoides (assembly GCF_002162155.2). Lineage (NCBI taxonomy): Eukaryota > Viridiplantae > Streptophyta > Magnoliopsida > Poales > Poaceae > Triticum > Triticum dicoccoides. Next base: position 495,532,202 of record NC_041387.1, read on the forward strand.
TATTTAAAAACTTTTATTGTTTGCTTGATTTTGAATTTGAATTTGAATCGGTTTCGAATCAACGCGAGTTTATCAATAATAACCGAGGTGGCGTGGCATCATTAGCAGAGGTTCACTGTAGCTTAATTATCCGGGCGTCACAAGATACCAATCTGAGGTTTTCGGACAATGATTTAATACAAGAGATTAACTAGGGTTTGAGATGAGATGGTGATGGTGAGGATGCCGATGAAGATTGGTCCTCCCATGATAAGCGGATCGTTGGTGATGTTGATGGCTTTGATTTCCCCCTCTCGAAGGGAAGTATCCCTGGCGGAAGCGCTCCGCCGGAGAGCAAAAGTGCTCCTGCCTAGGTTTTGCCTCGAGACGGCGGCGCTTCATCCATAAAGTCTTCTCTTATCTTTTTCTAGGGAAAAAGGCTTCATATAACGGAAGGAGGGGGCGGAGGGCTGCTGTGGACCCCACAAGGCATCAGAGCGCGCCCGGGGGGTAGATGCGCCATATTGCCCTGTGAGCAGTAGGTGGCCTGGTGGATCTTCATTCTAGTATGTTTTATATATTCAATAAAAAATCACCATAAAGTTTCAGGTCATTTGGAGCTCCATAGAATAGCTATCTCTGTTGTAGCTCTTTTAGGTCCAGAATTCCAGCTTCCAATAATTCTCCTCTCCATGTAGATCTTGCAAATTAAGAGAGTAAAGGCATTAGAATTGCATCATAAAGTGAAATAATGAGCCAAAACATTATAAATAGCAGTAGAAAAACATGATGCAAAATGGACGTATCAGAGCCATCAATCCTTTTTGACCACACAGCGGGACCTGTATAGGCTACCAATGTCGGTGCTAAAACCGGTGGATCTCGGGTAAGGGATCCCGAGCTGTTGATCTAGGAACGATGGTAACAAGGAGGAAACACGAGGCGATGTTTACCCAGGTTTGGGCCCTCTCGAAGAGGTAAAACCCTACGTCATGCTTTGATTATATTGATGTGATGAAGTATCAAGTACAATATGATCTACCTCGAGATCCTATGTTGTGTTCTAAACCCTAGGGCTAGTAATTGTGTCCCTAAAGACTAGACCCCACGACTTATATATGCACCGAGGTACCTAGGTTACACATATCGTTGGTTGCCAATCACGCTGACTAGCAAGCTATTCTTGAAGTACATGTCAGTGTTGGCGTTTCACGGACCCGGGCCGCTTCTACTCTGGTCGTGTCAGCTGGATGCGTGGCCAGCTAGGTGGACGACAGTGGCGGAACGTGACAATCAACCAAGGAGGGGTCAATTTCTAACTAGAAGTAAAATATGCATGACCATTCGCAACACAAATTACCAATTCCACCAACATTAGGAGTTTTACTTAATGAAAAGAGCATCAGGAGCCGGTAGTTGTAAAAGGACAACTATATAATCAATATGAATTTGGTGGTTGACGTTAACGGACCAAAGTTAGGGACAGCAGCAGATGTCGATGGATCAGAAGAACTGCAATGATGGGGAAATAGTTCTCAAGAAGCTCCCTCTGTTGCACCGGCATGGGAGTGAGCCGCTAGGTTGCTTGCAGCCACGAAGTTGTCATCGATCTGGATTTGGGTGCAGGCCTGAAGAGGAAGATAAGTGAGCGGGGCGGGCTGAGGTTCCTCCGGCAACGACGTTGTCGCCGCTTGCTTGCGGCCGTCGTGTGGTCGTGTGGGGCGCGTGGGAGGAGAACTTCGGTATAGGGTTGGGCGGCAAAGCGGTGAGGGTATGGCGCCTTGGACGAGGCCGTGGCCCCCTTTGGCCTCCACAAGGCTCCGCCAATGGTGGTCGATGTCATGTTTGCTCGGTTCATCTAGTCTGGTGTTAGGCCAACTCCAGCGTGCGACTCCATCCTGTTCGGCCCCGTCTGTTTGGGGTAAAACGGACAAATCAGACGGCCCAGCGCGCGACTACCTGGACCTATCTGGTCTATTTTGTGTCCGGGCCGATCCATTTCGAGCGCAAACATGTGCGCGGTTTGGGTCACGTCGGGGCCGCGTGGCAAGCGGCCACCTACCTCCCACCACCCGACATAAATGCGCAAGGGTGGTCGATCCCACCTATCATCCGCCCAGCGAACGGTCGCTTTCCTTCTTAAATGGGGAAGCTGTGGACCGACCGTCGTCCACACTCCCTAGTCGAGCCCTTCCCGCCTCTCGAAACCAACAACCAAACCCTAGCCTCTCCCCGTCCCCGATCTCGCCGGCCGGCCACCTTGCAGCCATGGGCTTCTGGAACCACGGCCGCAAGGGGAAGCACGACCGCGAGGCGTCCTCGTCGTCGACCCGCCGCCGCAGCTCTGTGAAGGAGGAGCCCGCAACACCACCACCGCGTCGGGCTCCCGCGCCTGCCCCATTCACCATCGGCCCTGCGGCCGGCGGCGAGCGCGATCCGCAGTACATCATCGCGGATGTATGCCGACGTTATTGGGAGACGAGGACGTCGCTCCCGTCGAGCGACGTGCACCCCCCCCAATAACTGGCACCTTTACGCCGACCGGGTCCCAATCTTGCCGGTCCTGATGAGCGGCCGTGCGCGCCGCGAGGAGATCAAGCACCACCGCCTCCTCCTTCTGGACGACCTATACTACGACGACAGGTATGCCCCCGACTCCCGGATCTGGGACACGTGGCTCCAGGACGAGCACGACGTGTGGCACGCGTCATTCTTCGCCGGCACGTCATCGAGGCCGCGGCGACCACGTCCATAGCGCGCAACGCGTGCTCCCTAGGTGCGCGGGCGTACACGGGTGCGTGGCCTGACGCCCACGCCGTTGCCCTCGCCGTCTCCGTCTCAGTCTCCACCACCACCACCACCTCGCATGACAGTGGAGGAGGAGGCTCGGCTCATGCAGTGTGTCATGGAGGACTCTATGCGCATGCACGATAAGCGCCAATGGGAGGGCCTTGAGGAGATGATGGCCCTCTCTGCGGCCGGCGACGTTGCCATCCCCAAGTTGGAGATGGTGAAGGCGGAGGAGGTGATGGAGGAGGAGCCAGTGGTCGCGTTCCACCCGGCCTGGTGGGCCAGCAGTGAAGCTGGTCGTGCATGGCTCCGATGATGGCCGAGGCCGTGGGGGACGTGAACTGGTGCCCCACGCCGCTGCGGTCATCGGAGCGGGAGACCTCACCACGGGAGGAGGTGGTGCTGGCACCTCCGGCCTTCCACCCCGCCCCCGTGTACCACGAGCCGCCGTCCCCACCTCTGGACGCCGCCGGATTACGTCGACCTCGTCAGCGACGACGACGGCAACAACGTCCACTGAAAACGGCGACGACCACGACATCGACGGGCACGACAGGAGCGCGCGGGCAGCATTTTGTTTTTGTTTTTTATGTTATTTATGTCAATGTAAACCGTGAAACTGGGCCGTTTTGTGGCCGTAAACCCCCTAATTATGTTTATGTTTTTATGTTTGCATTTATTTTATATTTTTTCGCATTTTATTTTAGTTTTTTGGCTTTTTTTAATCATGTCCATCACAGACATGATTTGCGATGCTGCCGCGCATTGGGCACACCGACAACCCAAATGACCCAACCGGACATGGGCCGCCTCACGGCCGCCCCAAACGGACGAAATCCGGCCAAACCAGACGTGTGTTGGAGTTGGCCTTATTGCGTGGTCTGGATACCTATGGGGGCTTGCTTGGCTGGACATGTTTGATTATTGGTGGTATGTCTCAGTTTTTTTTTCATGATTTTAGAAATTAATCAACTCATCAATTATCGGTTGCAAAACCAGCCCGACCTAAAATCGCCTGCGGTCCACGCTTGTGTAGATTTCTTTCCGCGAGACTGTCCTTTTTTTTTTTGTTTTGAAACGAGCCTATCCATTTCTTCACTCCTTTTTTGTTTTTTGAGGGAGTCCATTTCTTCACTCGACACAGGACGCAGAGCACCCACTCATTGGGCCTAACAATGAATTCACAAGTCCAGCCGCACTCTCCGGTTAGCAGCCCAGCCCACTCCCCACATACCCCTCTCCCTCAGACCAAACCCTAGCTTCCCAGACCCCTATAAAACGCCTCACCCGCCGCAGCCGCCGCCTCAACACCCTTCGCCAAAATGCAGATCTTCGTCAAGACCCTCACGGGGAAGACCATCACCCTCGAGGTTGAGAGCAGCGATACCATCGACAATGTCAAGGCCAAGATCCAGGACAAGGAGGGTGAGTATCTTCTTCTTTCCTTTCCTTTTTTGTTTCCGCCGGCCGCCGTGGCTAATATCTGTTTTGTTCCGGCAGGGATCCCGCCGGACCAGCAGCGGCTGATCTTCGCCGGCAAGCAGTTGGAGGACGGCCGCACCCTTGCCGACTACAACATCCAGAAGGAGTCGACCCTCCATCTCGTCCTCAGGCTCCGCGGAGGCATCATCGAGCCATCCCTGCAGGCGCTTGCCCGCAAGTACAACCAGGAGAAGATGATCTGCCGCAAGTAAGTGTAGTCGTCGACATGCTAGCTCGTTTATTTATGTTTAACCGTATGTAATTTTAGACTTAATTCATCTCTCTGTTAGATCTAAATTTCTCTTATGAATGATTCACATATAGTGAGATTTGATATCATTCATGGAAGAGAAGAAGTTAGTCTAAGATTACAATCACTAGAATATGATTTTAGATGGTTTGCAAGGCAGTTGTTTTCAAGAATAAGAATAGAAATATGTCCAATTTTTCTGTTGAGCTCACGTTTTCATCGTATAAACTCCTCTTAGCTATTGCGGCGGCTTACTTTTGGAAATGAGTTAGTCATCGCAGCATGATGCGTCAGGGTATATAGTTTTAGTTTTGTTTTATCATGCTGTGCTGACTTTTAAATTGGTAAAATAAACCCCATAATGTACTCTTTAGCTACCTAGATGTAGCACTCACTTCAATCTTCTCATCAAGAAAAATCTATACCCATCGCTTGCATTATTCTTTTTGCTGTTTTATTTGTGAACTTGTACTTTATATCATGTCCTTCTGTTATATTTTTGGGATTGGGTATTGTAATGAGATAACCTAGAGCATTTTTCAATAAAGAGTTCAAGTGGGCATTTCTTGTGGGCTCTTGCATGTTTTGCTGCTCAGAGTTTTGCATTCATGACAATGAATTATTGGCTCGATGATGACTACTCATGCTTTAACCACACCGAATTTGAAGACTGGATGAAGTGATTTCTCCTTCCCTCTTTACTGTATGGTCATTCTCTCTTGGCGGTTCCTTGTGAAGTCTATTCCTTTGGGTGAAGAACTAAGCGGGATTTAGTTTCTGCAACTTTGTTCTTCTTCTAAAGGTTGAGATAGAAGGATGCGCTGAGATTGGGGATCATCAACTGGGGGGCGGGAGGGGTCTCTTCTGAAGGATCTTCCCATGTGGAAAAAACTGGCCTTCACTGAGAGCCTCAATGGAATCCTTGTTTCATGCTGAATTCTGATTGATAATGTTTGGGCTTTAGGTCGTTTTGTCTGCCCTTTCTAACCTTTTCAATTCTGCTGGTTATTTTACTTCCTTGATCGCCTTCTATAGATAAATTAAGCAACCCTACAGTCTAGTCTAATACAGTAACACTTTGATCTTACATGTTCTAATGTTCTCACCTATCTGCAGATGCTATGCGCGCCTGCACCCTAGGGCTGTCAACTGCCGCAAGAAGAAGTGTGGCCACAGCAACCAGCTGAGGCCCAAGAAGAAGATCAAGAACTAGAGTGCCACTAGTCAGTTTCATGGGCCGGTTGAATCCATCGCGTGTCGGAGTTTATGCTATTATCGTCTCGTTTGTCGTTGAACCTTATTTTACTTTGCTTTCAGCCTCGTATCGTTGTGGTGATAATTGACAGTATTGGTATATGGTAGCAGACCTATAATTTTGCCGTATCTCCTCTGTTTGTTCTGCGTTCTGTTTAATTATTGACTGGTTGGTAATCTCTCTGCGAACGCTTGTGGTTTCCTCTCTGCATCCGGGCCACTGGACATGAGTTGGCTGTGTTTAGATTGTCCACTCTTCGGCTGTTATCATGCCAGATTACTGATGCTCAAATGCTGACACTAACTGTAGTCTGCAAGTAAGTTTGAGCTCTTTTGAGTTTTGGTTCAATGGATGTCAAACTCTGCCGTGCCAGTTTAGCGCTTTAGCTCCCTTAGTTCCAAAATAGATGACCCAATTTGTAGTACAATATTGGAAAATCGCTGAAACAAAATTGATCCAGAGACACCTCCTGGCGTCTGCATGGGCAAATACAATTGCCGCATTGTGCTATCCTATTTGGTTGGCATGTCCCTCCTACCGAAACATAGAGCGGGTTTGTAAGTTGTAACGGGGTGCATAGAGTTCGCCACGTTATCACACTGCGTCTGCTTGCAACGGCCTTGACCTCCTACGCCATCCTTTCCGGTCCGGATCCAGGCCCGGTTGAACTTACTCGCTCTTCAGTGAAGTTCAGCAAGAGCGAGTAAATTCAGTGATCCAGCAAGAGCGAACAGCTGATATGCTCGCTGCAATGTGCCCTGGCAAGCCGAGAGGGCCGAATGCGCCGAGGAGCAGCAACGCGCCGCCAAGGTCCTGCCCATCGACGTGCTGGCCTGGCCATCTCCATGGGCGAGCTGAACAGTATCACCGGCCTTCAGCAGAAGGCCCTGGTCGGAGAAGGCTCCTACGGCCATTTGTTCGTTCCCCTGTCTTACACCAACCAAGATCGAGCCACATTCGTACTGAGTTGCTGTAAATGTTTCTTCTCCTGGCACAAAAACAACGCACGAAGACGACGCCGAGGCTGAGCGTGGACAAGGTGAAGCAGTGCGTGGATCCCAAGCTGGGGAACGACTATCCACCCAAGATTCATGAACTCTTTCTCGATCATAATATTTCTGCCATACTACTCCCTCTACTATTAGATACATGTTTTTTTATCCATTTTAATGACAAATATTTTGGATGGAGGGAGTATGTAGCAAAATGAATAGACTATAATCTGAAAGGTGTCTATATACATCCGAATGTAGTCTCTGTAGTAAAATCTTTAAAAAAACATATATTTAGGAACAGGAGTAGATCATAGTACAGATGTTTACAAGGTGGAATATGCATGCCAGATGGCAGCGGTTGGCGGCGTTGTGCGTGCAGTACGAGTCGGACTTCTGGCCGAACATGACCATCGTGGTGAAGGCGCTGCAAGCCCCTCCTCAGCAAGCCAGCCGCGGCTAGGGGGCCTCCATCCTCCTCATCCTAGTGCACACCAACACAAAGAGTCACCAACGTCTCTGAAATGTTAGCATCCAAAAAGGTGGTGATGGGCTGATGCAGAGATGCACGTACTCTCTTGGTGGTTGTTCTTGTGTAAATTGCCGATTCACGTGTGTATGATTGCCAAGATGCCAGCGGTTGTAGCTAGTAGAGATCGATCTATCTGCAAAGGGTTTAGGGCAGCTCCAACGGTGATGATCAGATGGCAGCCTCTACTTGCCCATCGCAAACCTCTTTTTACCGGCGCCGGGATCTACCGGAGGTTCTCTGACCAATAGAATCTCACCACCTCAAAAGTTGTCATAAATTGTATGTCTGTATTTCACACATGTCTTCATTTAATCTGCTGTATTTCACCAGCTGGACCCCACCCACGTGATTTGACCAGCTGGGCCTACCCACGTTATTCCAGCTACGGTCTACGGCCCTATATGCGTCTGAAGCTAGTCTCACTTCACAGTTCACCCACGTACAGAAATGTCAGCTTATTTTTCAAAGGATCAACCTCTCTCATTTTAAATGTCAGTTTCATATTATTATTTTTAAACAACTCAGCTACATATAGCTATTTCAATTCATACCTAATTGAAATATCATTTCAACTCTTTCAAAAAAACACTGCAATCATTTCAAGTTTCTGATTTCAATAGTTTCATACATTGATTTTCAATTTTTATGAATCTAATTCCACACCATCCAAAAAAATTGATATCATTTCAAAACCATTTTCATTTTTTAACAAAATTTATTTAATATATCACAAACTCAAAAAAAAGAAGTGAAACTGATTATTTCATATTTGAAAAAAAACTAATTCAATTTATTTAAAAGGTGATTTCAGCTATTAAAATTTCAATATTTTTTCAAAAAAGACTGAAATTGAATTTTCTAAAAGTGGCCAAAACAATTTCAATTTATATTTAAAAATCTATTTCAATACATATCTGATGCATATAACATGTTATAGATATATGAAATAGCAGTTTCACATATTTCAGGGAAGTAATTTCATATTTCAAAAGAGTGAAACTTAGATTTCAAAAGAGTGGCATTCATTTTTTTACCAAGTTATTTCAGTTATTCCAATGCCAATGCCAATGCCATATTTCACATCGAATGAAACTCATTACTCAATCATCAAAGAACTGATTTCAATCCTTTCTAAAACAAATTTCACTAGCATATTTTTACAAAAGACTGTAACATCATAAAAGAGTGGCAAAATCATTTTTTTATTTTTTACAAAGTGATTTCAATTATTCCAACTCAAATTTCATATTTCACAACAAGTGAAACTGATTTGTTACACTATCAAAGAGTACCTGATTTCAGTTCTTTAAAATGTACATTTCAATCAATTAATAAACATATGTCATTGTGATTCAATGGCATTTCATAAACTTATCAAAGTTCAAGTATTTTAAACAACACAGACTATCGATTTCGCATATGTGCACACTATTTTGTACAATTTCAGATCACAAAACCAAATGACACAAAAATTGATTCATTCATCTTTTCAATTATATCAATTGATTCCACTGGATCCCACAATGTATTTCACACACATTCCACAACAATAACCGATGCTCTCTGTAGCAAACATACAAACACCTGAAATTGAAGGAGCAAGGGGAGGCCAGCCATCTGTATAGAAGCAAGGGATGTTCAAATCATGCAAAATAAAAATGAAAATCATTAAGAACAGATGGAGAGAGGTTAAGGGAGATGGGATTCATTACTCACCAGATCCGGTTGCGATCATACATGGAGTCGGCGGATCCAGCGACGCTAGTGCGCGGTGACCCGTCGTGGTGGGTGGCCTTCGTGGTGGAACCTTGCCGGAGCAGCTCCCCCCAACGCCCACTACAGCGTATCCGTCGTCCGCCGGCGTGATTCGGCGTCGCTCCTCGCCGACCTCGTGGTACAGCCGTGCCACCGGTCTTTCCTGTGTTCCCCCGTGGTAGGTGACAGCCACGAAAGCCGGATTCGCTGCCGGAGGTTGATGGAGAAGCCAGATCTACTGGCGACGGTGGCTGGCGTGGAACTCAGGAGAGAGAGGGGGAAGAGAGGTCAATGTGGGAAGGAAACAACGGTGGGGGCTTGATATTTCTCTGTCCTGGAGTCCATCTCGTATTGCATCTGTATAGGTCTCGCATCCTGAATCAGAGGTAGAAAAAGAAAGTTTGTGGGGTCCACCCGCACGCATCTAAAAGCATTGATGGATGGTGGATTTCCCACCTATACATACCGGTTCTGGTAAAAAAAACTTTTCAACTTGTCCATGGACACGTCTGGATGATGTGTTGTGCGATGTGAATGGCGCCAAAGTCGTGCTTAAATAGGTCAGTCCATGCGAACGAGCGAGAAGCCGACTTCAAAGTGGTGTCAGATCAGGCTACTCCGTCGTTGCGTCGGCATTGAAGCGGCGCTGCCAGCTCGTCCGGTCATGTCGCCTTGATCGACATTAATGCGGCAGAGTCACATCCGCTTTGGAGCTGCCTGACCGGCATGAACGTGCGGCGACCGCTTCGTGCAGAGAGGATTTTTCGGACGGAGAGGGTTTTGTTGGAAATATGCCCTAGAGGCAATAATAAAATGGTTATTATTATATTTCCTTGTTCATGATAATTGTCTGTTATTCATGCTGTAATTGTATTAACCGGAAACCGTAATACATGTGTGAATACATAGACCGTAATATGTCCTTAGTAAGCCTCCAGTTGACTAGCTCATTGATCAATAGATGGTTGTGGTTTCCTGACCATGGACATTGGATGTCGTTGATAACACGATCACATCATTAGGAGAATGATGTGATGGACAAGACCCAATCCTAAGCATAGCATAAGATCGTGTAATTCGTTTGCTAAGAGCTTTTCTAATGTCAAGTATCATTTCCTTAGACCATGAGATTGTACAACTCCCGGATACCGTAGGAATGCCTTGGGTGTACCGAACATCACAACGTAATTGAGTGGCTATAAAGGTGCACTACAGGTATCTCTGAAAGTGTCCGTTGGATTTGCACGAATCGAGACTGAGATTTGTCACTCCGTATGACGGAAAGGTATCTCTGGGCCCACTCGGTAATGCATCATCATAATGAGCTCAATTTGACTAAGGAGTTAGTCACGTGATCATGCATTACGGAACGAGTAAAGAGACTTGCCGGTAACGAGATTGAACGAGGTATGGGGATACCGACGATCAAATCTCGGGCAAGTAACATACCGGTGGACAAAGGAAATTGTATACGGGATGATTGAATCCCAGACATCGTGGTTCATCCGATGAGATCATCATGGAACATGTGGGAGCCAACATGGGTATCCAGATCCCGTTGTTGGTTATTGGCCGGAGAGATGTCTTGGTCATGTCTGCATGGTTCCCGAACCCGTAGGGTCTACACACTTAAGGTTCGGTGACACTAGAGTTGTTATGGGAAATTGTATGTGGTTGCCGCATTCTATGAAATTTTTTTCCGAAACGGAGGCAAAAGATTTGCCTCATCAATTAATTAAGAAGAAGAGAATTGTCCAGTTAATTAATGAAAAACCGGGCGAAAACCAATACAAACAAATCACATGCGGACTACTCCAAAAGTCAAAAACCCCAAGATCGCACTGTTGACCCTACAGACATTTCCAACAAGCAACAAACCCAAGCCCACACACATCTACATCGCAAAGGAATCCCCCAAAAGAACACCTCGGATGTAGACAAATGACCCCCCAAAAACCACGATGATAAGCTAAACAATGAGGACGGCCCATAAGACCAAGGGGCAACCATTAAGCAGCCGCAGACGCCTTCCCTAAGGCATCACTCTTCTTGTTTTTGATTTTGAGAGACTTCTCCACCTTTTTGATCTTGTCTTTGTTAAACTTTTCGGTCAGGATGCATGCAACCGCTTTACCAGACCCAGGGCTAGCCGCCTCCAAGCTAGAGAGCAAGCTGCAAAGCTCTTTTGCAAAGAGAGCATCGGAACAAGGTGCTAACGTATTTGTCCCAACAACATCTTCACCTGGGGGCATCACGTGCCCAACGGTCACAGGCGAGCGAGTGACCGAGGCATCCAAACCTGCACACACCACAAAGTCAGTCTGGCTAGACTCCAAGGGCGGTGGTGAGGGTGTCGTGGGCACCGCCAAAGCCCCTAGCAAGCCCATCTCCTTCGGAATCGCCACCGAAAGAGGTGGAGTGGACTCCTCACATAGCATTGTCAACTCAGGCATAATCTGTAGAATTGGAGCCACAACCTCAACAATCACTTCACCCCCAACGTCAGTCGACACCATAGAGCAGGGCCTAGCACGAGGAGAGAACCCTCCATAGAGGTCGACTTCCTCTCCATCTGCAGAACCAACCTGAAGCTCGGGAAGTAGAGACCCAATCGGCACAACCTAAAGTTTACCAAGAGCAACTTCCGCCCTTGCCAAGACACTCTCAACACGCACAAGACATTCGCGAAGCTCAACGCAAAGTAGCTCAGCCTGCTGCTCAAGGACGGGTTGTAATGGCACATCAGCTTGGATGACGGATGCAGGCGGTGGAGCAACACATGGTTGCAGCATAGCCTCGTCGACGGGTTGCTTCACACGACAAAAGCGAGCAATGTGACCGAAACGGAGGCAATTCCTGCAATGGATTGGATCCCTGCAAGAGTGTCCTCGATGACCCCGACACAAACACCGGAAACATCTATCTCTCAACCATGTCGGAGGAGGCAGTCGTGCATTGAAGGTAGGACAATGAAAAGCCGAAGGAGGCGCCGAACGACGCCCCTTCGAGACGAGCCGCCAGCCCCCCATCTCATCCCCGCGCGGAGCGGCCGCACAACACTCAACGGTAGGTGTGTCATCCCGACAAAAGCATCCACGCCAATCCCCCCAACCAGGGCGCACAGGTGGGACGAATCGGTTGCCTCCAGCAATGATCTGCGATGCAAGAGCAGTAGGCGCAGCGTCCGAGGATGTCGTTGCCTTCCGCCCCCCAATGGTCGGGTCTGACCTTCGGGAAGCAAGGGCAGTTGCAGCCAGCGCAGCAGCGGTGGGTGGCGGTGTCGAAGAATCCGCAGTCGCAAGCTCAGAGGAGAGCGAGTGTGGTGGTGACGGACGCGGGATTTGTGTCGCAGATTGTTGGAGCAGGGCCGGTGCTGTCGCCGGGACGACGTTGCCAACGGCAGTCGCATGGACGCACGGAAGAGATTGTGGCATGGACTCCAGTTCCAGAATGGATGCTTCACTTGATGAAATGCTGCTGGAGAAGCCGAACGAGGTCGAACCTCAGGGGACGATGGCGGGCGGCGGCCGCAGCTTCACCATGGGCTTGGAGGTGGCTGGAGGGGCGGCGTTCGACGGGGCCGCAGGGGCCGTTGCCGGCGCGGGGGAGCCGCCTGGTCGCGGGCATTGGCTTGGCCAAGGAAGCATCCTCTGCCCATTGGTATCCGCGCCCAGCGCGGCCGGAGCAGCAGCCGGCGCCGATGACGATGGGGGTGCCGAGCATGGTGGAGCGCAGGAGGCCGAGAGGGAGGCGGACGTGGCTGGGGAGGCCGCGACTGCCGCCGCCGACGGTGGCGCCGAAGCCGGCTTCGGGCGTGAAGGAGGAGCCATAGCGTAGGGAGCCACCGTGGGAGAAGAGCAGCCGCCAAGAGAGGACGTCGAGGGGATTCCGGATCTGGTCGCAGCTGCTGAAGGGGAGGTCGGAGAAGGGAGATCGGGGCAGCGCCACCGCGCGCTCACCCGTCTGATGTGGCAAATGGACGTCAAAACGACATTCCTTAACGGTTTCCTTAAGGAAGAATTGTATATGATGCATTCGGAAGGTTTTGTCGATCCTAATAATGCGACAAGGTGTGCAAGCTCCAACGCTCCATCTATGGGCTGGTGCAAGCATCTCGGAGTTGGAACATTCGTTTTAATGAAATGATCAAAGCGTTTGGGTTTATGCAGACTTATCGAGAAGCCCGTGTTTACAAGAAAGTGAGTGGGAGCTCTGTAGCATTTCTCATATTATATGTAGATGACATACTATTGATGGGAAATGATATAGAACTCTTGGAAAGCGTAAAGGCCTATGTCGGTGTCAAAACCGACGGATCTCGGGTAGGGGGTCCCGAATTGTGCGCCTAAGGTTGATGGTAATAGGAGACGGGGGATGCGATGTTTACCCAGGTTCGGGCACTCTCTATGGAGGTAATACCCTACTTCCTGCTTGATTGATCTTGATGAATATGAGTATTACAAGAGTTGATCTACCACGAGATCGTAATGGCTAAACCCTAGCAGTCTAGCCTATGATTATGATTGTAGTTGTCTCTACGGACTAAACCCTCCGGTTTATATAGATATCGGAGGGGGCTAGGATTACACAAAGTCAGTTACAGAGGAAGGAATCTACATATCCGAATCACCAAGCTTGCCATCCACGCAAAGGAGAGTCCCATCCGGACACAAGAAGTCTTCCATCTTTTGTCTTCATAGTCCAACAGTCCGGCCCATGTTAATAGTCCGGCTGTCCGAGGACCCCTTAATACAGGACTCCCTCAGTAGCCCCCAAACCAGGCTTCAATGATGATGAGTCCGGCACACAGATTGTCTTCAGCATTGCAAGGCGGGTTCCTCCTCCGATTACTTCAAAGTACCTGACTTAAAGAGCTGTATCCAGCCTTTCATTTAATGTTGCTCCCATCGACTTCTGCACCTTCATGATTTCAGCTTCCACGTGTCGAGCGAATATGAGAGGTCGGGGCATTTTTGCACTTACCACCCTAACCCTATAAGAAAGTTGTCTATTAAAGAGACGAGGATCTTCAGATCCAATCCCCACCAAGCGCGGAATCCTCAGAGCTCACCAACAAAATCCACCCCAACATGGCTAGCGCTCCCAGCTCCTCATCCCGCCCTCACGGCCCCAAAATGGGTGATTGGGAAAAGTGTTCAGTATCCCACGCTCAGCTAGTGAAGCTGCAGACACAAGGATTTCTTCCCCCACAGATCTAGTCCCCTCTCGAGCCAGATTGGCTTCCTTCGATGGCGAGGCGCAGGCGGAGAATTTCCCCAACCCATCCAGGGGGGAAAGAGTATGCTTTGTTCCCTATTTATTGAGAGGTGTCGGATTTTCAATCCATCCGTTCCACCGAGGGCTTCTGGAGTATTATGGCCTCCAACTGCACAATTTCACTCCTGCCTCCATCCTGCACATCACGGGTTACGTTGCACTCTATGAGATATTCTTGGGTTGTGAGGCTCATTTTGAGTTATGGAAGAAGTTGTTTTGCCTTGTCCCTCGCAATTAAGGAGGATCAATATTTGAAGTGGGCGGAGCTGAAGTATGGCGTATCGCCGGGACCGGATACCTGTACGGCACACTGAAGAAGGCATCCGAAGAGTGGCCTTCTGAATGGTTTTATATCGAGGACGCCGCCCTTCCAGACCCAGTTCAAATGGGTCTTCCTGAATTTTCAGGCACTCCGTTGAAGAAACGCCACAGCTGGCGCCCTCGGAGCTTTAAGGAGGAAGATAGTGCGGAAGACCATTAGTTGATGAGCAAAATAAAAATGCTCGTTCAGTCTGGATTATCAATAGTCGAGGTAATGGCGACCTCCATAGTGCGAGGGGTTCAGCCACTTCAATACAGAAGGAATCCCATGTGGCACTATAATGGGGAAGATGACGCCACCTGCTGCGGTCGGAAGGGTCCAGATACCCCTGTCGCTTTGGCCAAGATACTGGCCGAACTGTACAAAGGGGAGAAAGAGGAGTTCATTCGTATTAAGCGCCGAGATGGATTTTCCATGTACAATCCTCCTAGCTGGGTGAGTTCTAATCCCCACTTCCCTTCTCATTCTTCTCCCTGAGTTACTTTTCATGGACATTAATTCTTCCACTTGTAACAAGAATGGCGGATGATCACCAAGGAGCTCAAGAGCCCTGCTCCACAACCAGAGGACCACAATCGGGACCTCGACCCCGGATTCGAAGAGGATCCGGACATATTCATGGAGCTGGAGGACGGAGTGTTCTACCAGGCGAGCCATGACCCACTGCATTATCCCATGCTCTAAAGGGGAGGCGCTCAGCGCGCCACACTACACCGGAGTCGCTTCTCAAGAGAATGGCGCCTATGTCGGGCATGCCTTCAAAGAGAAAGGCGAATGAAAATACAGCCAAGCCTTCGTCAAAGAGGTATTGTTATTAAATATACTCCTTGCATGTTGCATTAAAGCATGATATCGTCCATTGTGTCTTTTTGGGAAGAACATTCGCCGGACTATGTCCGGGGATCCTGTCGGTCATGCCTCCACCAGCCGGATTCTCGATCCGGCTTCTAGGATAGAGGACGATGCGGGAGGGACGCCGAACTGTCCTTCCGTAGAGGATTCAGATAAGGTATCCGTTACTAACTCTGATGTGGAAAGCGCCATGAATAATCGGCACCGGCGGGCCGCTCTTCGAGACCCCGGCTTTTCAGAAGAGGCTTTCAACGCCTTCAGCTCGGCTGATGCATACATCCGAGCTGCTCAAGGAGGACTTACCGGAGCCACCAACCAATATTTGAAAGATATACGGGTAAGTACATATTTGTACAAATCTGATAATTATATATACCAGTAGCCCCTGAGACTTGAAACAGTTGGTACAACTGATTTAAGGATCATTCTATAACCAGGTGCTCACAAAGAAGAAGAACCAGTTGTCTCAAGAGCTAGAAAAGTGCCGAACCCAGCTAGCGGCTGCTACGGCTGAACTGGAGAAATCGAAAAAGGCATCACCTGGTATGTGTTCCTTAATTTAGAAAAAACAGAATTATATACACCAGTAATGCTAACATCACTTCATATCTGATGATAGGATCCTCGGATAATCCGAGAGAGAACCCGGAAATCACACAAGAGGGTGAACAAGGAGCTCAAAGGCAACTGGCCGCTGGCGAGCGTGTACTTACACGGGTCATGCAGGAGAAAAACAAACTCCAGGATGCCAATACCCAGTTGGGAGAAGAATTGAAAGATGTTCGGGCCCAACTGGCTGACTCGATGAAGGAAAATAAAAGGCTCCGACGTGACATTTTTGGTAGGTGCTCAAACTAACCGCTGTGTAACTCGGCAAGGAAAGGAACTAACAAAGTTATGTCTGTAGGTATGCTGACTGGTCGTTCCGAAGAGGAGATGTCCGAATTCTCAGGCAATCTTCTATAAGAGCTGTCGCAGCTACACGAGCGAGCTCGGCAGGCGATGCAGGGCGTTGCCAAGGCCTTATGGCCGTCCGCCTCCCCTCCAGGAAGTATGGAGGAGCTTGTACAACTATTTAAGGGAGCGCGGCAGCGCTTCCGATTATGGAAGACTTCGGCGTGTCGAGAAGGTGCGTGAGAGGCCCGGGGCATGGTGAAAACACGGTATACCAAGCTTGATCCGAATCATATGGCCCGGGTCGGACCTTTAGGGTCAGATGGGAAAGAAATTCCCGTTAGTCTAGTATATGACCAGGTAAAATTAGCCGCAGAATATTCTCAGCAGGATTGTAAGCTAGACACCGTGTTGGATGGCATAGAAGAGGAAGTGTTTGAGTCCAAGTGACTATGTACTTCGATGGACAAATTCCTCCCTAGCTGGATTATAAAAGAAATGTCATGGCAGACCTTTTCGCTTCAACCTCTGGACCCAAAGGTGTAGAGTGCTTCCGAATACCCGCTCAGTAATACATATCGGGGTATGCGTGGAAACCAGGCGTAGGGGTCATAATTGCTTGAACAAACAAGTATCCGGCTAGCTATGTTATATTACATTTTTGATCGTAAGAAATATCTTCTAGAGAGAATAGTTCCATTAAGGGTTCCTTTCCCTGGGTCCACATGCGTTAACGTGCATGTCCGACCTGTGATTGAAAAAACCACATCATACTTATCATCTGGGGGTTCGTAGTGTAAGTAGCAAAAAAACATCTTTAGTCCGCCGACCGATTATTCCCTTAAGAACACTAGCTTTCGGCTTCACCCAGTCTGAGGTACACATCCGGATGACCCGACAGTAACAATTGCATATGTGCTCCCTTTATGCCCTACCCGAACTAACGGGAACATAGGACATAAGCACAAGAGCCAGACAACCCATCTTGGCCAAAACTTAAGTCATATCAATGCATATAGTGGCGAAGAAAAGGTACATACGAGGAAAACATACGTATGTGATGAGCTTTAATGCTCGGAGAATAATAATAATAATAATAAGCTTCTGTATAAGAAGCCCCCAGGTATAAGGGGCGTACATATTTAATGATGTGTATGTCTCCAGTGTACGATCTAGCCATATGAAAGCTTTAAGGCTAAATAAAAATAAATAAAAAAACGAAAAGAGAGAAAAAAATAATTTAAAGAAGGGGGAAGGAGACGAACAAAGAGTTCGGCGCTAGGCGTAGAATCTTCAGAGTCTGGCCGCGTTCCATGGGTTTGGCTCTAAGCGATTGTGTGATGCGTGATGTAGGCAGTACACTCCTCCCGTGAGAACTTCGTCAATGATGAAGGGACCCTCCCACTTGGGCTTGAGTTTGTCCTTTTTCTTCTCCGATAAGCGTAGAACTAGTTTGCCAACATTATAAGTCTTGGCCCGCACTTCTCTGCTTTAATATCTTCATGCCTGTTGTTGATAAAATGCGAAACGGGCTTTTGCGACGTCGCGCTCCTCCTCCAGGGCATCTAAGCTATCCTACCGATCAAGCTCGGCCTCTCTCTCTTCATACATGAGCACTCGAGGTGAGTCATGAATAATGTCACAGGGTAACACAACCTCTGTGCCGTACACCATGAAAAAGGGTGTGTATCTGGTAGTGCGGTTGGGCGTGGTTCGCAGCCTCCAGAGTACGGATTCGAGCTCCTCAACCCAGTGATTGTCTGATTCTTTCAAAGACCGTACTAGTCTAGGTTTAATGCCACTCATAATAAGACCATTTGCCCATTCGACTTGACTGTTTGTTTGTGGGTGATAGACGGAGGTGTAATCGAGCTTAATGCCCATATTAGCACACCAGTTTTTCACCTCATCGGCTGTAAAGTTAGAGCCGTTATCGATGATGATGCTGTGTGGAACACCGTAATGGTGCACGACGCCGGATACAAAGTGTCTATCACTGGTCCGGCTTCGGCCGTTTTAACTGGTTTGGCCTCTCCACTTAGTGAATTTATCCACCATGACCAACAAATATTTTTTCTTATGGCTTACCCCTTTAAGGGGTCCGACCATATCAAGCCCCCAGACAGCAAAAGGCCAAGTTATGGGGATTGTTTGTAACGTGGTGGGTGGCATATGGCTTTGATTGGCGAAAAGCTGACATCCAACGCAATGTTGGACCAAGTCCTATGCATCTGCTCGGGCCGTCGGCCAATAGAAACCTGTACGGAAGGCCTTGCTTACAAGGGCCCGAGCCGCGGTGTGGTGGCCACCGAGGCCGGCATGAGTTTTAGCCAAGAGCTGCCGCCTCTCCTCCTCGGAGATACATTTTTGAAGTACTCTGGTAGCGCTTTTCTTGTAGAGTTCTCCTTCATGGACCTTGTAGGCTTTCAAGCGCCGGACAATGCAGCACGCCTCATTCTAGTCCTCTAGGAGTTCTTGCCTATTAAGGTAGGCCAAGAAGGGTTCGGTCCATGGGGCAATGACTGCCATGATAAGATGGGCTGATGGTGTGATTTCGGTGGCTAAGCCCCCGATGATATCGGTGTGTTCGACATCTGGGGTTATGTTCGTATCCGGACTGGAGTTGCCGCCCTCCCCTTGCCACACCACAGATGGCTTGAAGAGCCTCTCCAGAAAAATGTTAGGTGGGACGGGGTCGCGTTTAGCGCCAATGCGGGCAAGGACATCCACCGCTTGATTACTTTCTCGAGCCACATGATGAAACTCGAGCCCCTCGAACCTAGCCGACATTTTGAGAATGGCGTTACGGTAAGCCGCCATTTTCGGATCTTTGGCATCAAAATCTCCATTTATTTGGGATATTGCAAGGTTTGAATCCCCGCGCACCTCAGGCGTTGTATGCCCATGGAGATAGCCATCCGAAGACCATGCAGTAAAGCATCGTACTCGGCTGCATTATTGGAGTCCGTGTATAATATTTGGAGTACGTACTGAACTATATCTCCAGTGGGGGATGTTAGGACAACGCCCGCTCCTAGGCCCGCCAACATTTTGGAGCCATCAAAGTGCATGACCTAGTTGGAATATGTGCCGTACTGTTTAGGGAGTTTGGCTTCTGCCCATTCGACAACGAAGTTGGCCCGTACTTGGGATTTAATGGCCCGGTGCGGTCTGTATGTTATGTCAAATGGGAGGAGCTCTATGGCCCACTTGGCAATCCGGCCCGTGGCATCGCAGTTGTTTATTATGTCATTGAGTGGTACTTCGGAGGCCACCATGATTGAGCACTCTTGAAAGTAGTGTCGTAGTTTCCGGGATGCCATGAAGACCACGTATGCTATTTTTTTGATAATGAGGGTACCGGGATTTGCATGGTGTGAGGACAGTAGATACGTAGTATACCGGCTTTTGAAGCGGGAATTTGTGTCCGTCCTCCTCTCGCTCGACGACGAGCACCGCACTTACGACTTGGTGCGTTGCCGATATGTATAACAACATGGGTTCGCCGATGTTCGGCGTGGCTAGGATTGGGTTGCTCGCTAAAAGAGCCTTTATTTCTTCCAGTACGGTCGTTGCCGCATCCGTCCACTCGAAGTGTTCAGTTCATCGGAGAAGGCGATAAAGTGGCAATGCTTTTTCTCCTAATCTAGAGATAAAGCGGCTTAAAGCTGCCACACATCTAGCTAGTTTTTGGACTTGTTTGAGGTCCGTTGGCGTAGCCAACTATGACAAGGCTCGGATTTTGGCTGGGTTCGCCTCAATTCCTCTATTGGAAACAATGAAGCCCAACAGTTTTCCAGCGGCAACGCCGAAAACACACTTTTCCGGATTGAGTTTAATGTCATATGTACGGAGGTTGTCAAATGTGAGACGTACATCGTCTATGAGGGATTTTGATGACTACTCGTCCACATATGCTTCAACTGTCTTGCCGATTTGTTTCTCCAGGCATGTTTGAATCATGCGTTGATATGTGGCACCGACATTTGTGAGCCCGAAGGGCATAGTGTTGAAGCAGAAAGGCCCGTAAGGGGTGATGAATGCCGTTGCGGCTTGATCGGACTCCTTCATCTTAATTTGATAGTATCCGGAGTACGCGTCGAGGAAACACAGTGAGTCGTGTCCTGCGGTGGCGTCGATAATTTGATCGATGTGGGGGAGGGGGAAGGGATCCTTGGGACAAGCCTTGTTGAGGTCTTTGAAGTCGACACATAGGCGCCAGGATTTATCCTTCTTTGGTACCATCACCAGGTTTGCTAGCTAGTCCGGGTGTTTTATTTCTCTGATGAATCCGGCTTCGAGTAACTTGGCTAGCTCCTCCCCCATAGCTTGTCGTTTGGGTTTTGAAAAGCACCGTAGAGTTTGCTTGACCGGCTTATATCCCTTCAATATATTGAGGTTGTGTTCGACCAGCCTGCGTGGGATTCCTGGCATATCGGAAGGGTGCTAGGCGAATATGTCCCAGTTTTCATGTAGAAACGCTCGTAGCGCGGCGTCAACTGTTGGATCCAGCTGTGCTCCGATGGATGCTGTCTTCTTGGGGTGTGTCGGGTGAACTTGGAATTTGACTATTTCGTTTGCTGGTTTAAAGGAGGTGGATTTGGATCGCTTGTCCAAGATCACGTTGTCCATGTCCATCGTGGAGCGCAATGTGGTTAGCTCTTCGTCCGCGAGGGCTTCGGACAGTGCCTCGAGGGTTAGGGTTGCGGTTTTGTTTTTGGCGCAGAGTGCTATGTCCGGATCACTAGCGAGAGTGATAATGCCATCGGGACCGGGCATCTTAAGTTTCATGTAACCGTAATGGGGTATAGCCTGGAAGCATGCAAATGCGTCTCGCCCTAATAACTGGTAGTTCTCCGGCGTGCCAAATACCACATCGAGTGTGATTTTTCCTGAACATCGCGCCTCCCGACTGGGAATGATTCCGCGGAAGGTCGTGCTACTTTGCTCAATGCGGCTCCTGTCTATTTCCATTTTGTTGAGAGTTTCCTCGTAAATGAGGTTTAGTCCACTGCCGCCGTCCATGAGCACTTAGGTAAGACAGAAGCCGTCTACAATTGGACCGAGGACCAATGCGGCTGGTGCCCGGACTGTTCTAAATTTTGGTTCGTCACTGGCATTGAAAGTTATGGCCGTGTCGTTCCAGGGGTTTATTGCTGCGACTTGGCAGACTTCGGCGAGGTCGCTAAGTGCCCTTTTTCGCCTATTGTTGGAGGCGAGAGTCTCGAACACTGTCAATACTGTGGGGTTGTTGTTTTTGGTGGGATGTTGCTCTGCGGCAGTTTTGGTGAGGAGATCCTCGCCGCTCTTGGCCACTTGCCGGAGTATCCAACATGCTCTAAGGCTGTGGGTTGGTATGTTATCCGGTGTTGTGTGTATTTTGCATGGCCTATCGAGCCATCCCTCCAGAACGGTTTTGCACCCTGTAATGGGCTTCGATTTTTTTACTATTGGGTCAGGCGACCAATGAGGGTACGTCCTCTTTGTCCGGACGAGGGTTTGGGTGGAGACCAGTGGCTCCCAAGAGGCTGCCTGAGTTTTCCAGGCGCTTTCCATTGCGCAATACTTCTGTACTGTTGGCATTCTAGGAACGGGGGTACCCAGACTTGCCTGCCTGCGGCCTACGGCGTGGCTCAAGGAGTGGCCCATCACAACCCATATTCGTCAACATATGCTCAAGACCCTCGCGAGGGGCCAAGCCTCGCAGGGCGGACAACAGGAAGCTTCCTCAGGCACAACCTCGTCAGGCTAGCTCGCGAGGAGGC
The DNA here is from genome assembly GCF_002162155.2 of Triticum dicoccoides. Classification (NCBI taxonomy): domain Eukaryota; kingdom Viridiplantae; phylum Streptophyta; class Magnoliopsida; order Poales; family Poaceae; genus Triticum; species Triticum dicoccoides. The sequence continues at coordinate 495,554,347 of NC_041387.1, forward strand.
GGAGAGATCAAGGCAGGGTACCTCACGAGGTGCCCGTGATGCATGCCATGAAGACCGAAGCCAGGCGGGCGCCGGCCTGCGCAGAGTCCTTGTTTCCTCTTTGGTGCAAAGGGGGCAAACGTAGGCGAGAGTATCAAGCAAAGGCAACCATTTCGGTGCAACAAGACCAAGACCAGCAGAATGGCAGGATGGAGGTCATCATGGAGCCCAAGCCGGCGTCACCGTTAGAGTCTTTGGTAGGCGAGGACCAACTTTAGCCAGGATAAGTGTACTAGATGTTCCCCTTCAAAATGGCCAATTGTTGGCGCCCTTCCCGCTCAATATTTGGGAAGAGGACCAAGGCCTTGCTCTATAAATAGGACTGGCCACTCTCAAGGCACGAACCTTAGCCAGAACCACCAACACAAGAACCCCTCCCCTCACAAGGCAGTTCTTTCTTTGTATTGTTCATCATCAGCCCCTGAGGCAATCCACCACACCACAAACTAGAGTAGGGTATTACACCACAATGGTGGCCCGAACTAGTATAGACCTCGTGTCCCTTGTGTTGTTCTTCGTGTAGTTTAGATCCTTGCGAGGCGGCGAGACGTGAGTAGGTAGGAGGTGTGATCTCCGCGCGCACCCCAGAGTTCGAACCTTGAGGGTCTGCCGGAACCCGAAATTCGACATTTGGCACGCCAGGTAGGGGTGCACCAGAATCCGCCTTTTGCCGCCCTGTGTTTCGCCATCCCTCGCATCCATGTCAGACACTCGTCGGGCCCGCGCCGAGCGCCGGGCCGCTCTCGCCACTCACGTCGCCCAGACGGCCCCCGTCGGCGGATGCCGCCGCCGTTCCCGTCGCCTGCCGTCAACACCGCCACCGGCCCGACGGGGAACGAGTAGCAGGCATCGTTCCTGCATCCTTTGGTGCGGCGAGAAGGCCGCACTGCCATCCCGTCGCTGACTCCGTCCAGTTCCTCGTCCCACGTCTGTCGCGCTCCTGCGGACACGCATGCCGCGCTGCTCCTGGCGCGGGAGCTCCTGCACAACCGTCCGATCGACGACCTCTACAACAAGTGGCTCGCCCGCATCACCGAGCTCGTCAGCGCCGCTGGGGGCTCCCTTGCGCCATCCCTCTCGCTGCACCGCGCCCCGCCCTGCGCGGGCAACGAAGCTCCGGGGGCACCTCCGGGGGCGCCCCGCCCTCAAGAAGGTGCCTTGGCCCCAAGGCGCGTGGCCCCTGGACGGGACCCGCTCCGTCCGGCGCCAGCACACAAGAGAAGAGCTGCCAAGAGATCCCTTGTCCCCAAGAAGCTGCCCGTGTGCTCCCCGCACCGGCCCGTCACGACCGCGCTCCTGCTCCAGCGCGTCAAGACCCCGCGCTGCTCCTGGCGGCAGCGCACAGAGACTTCCAAGATCAAGCTCTCCGTCACCAAAGGCCTCCTGTGGCCACTGCAGGCTGCCGTTCCTTCACCGCCGAGCTGCACAGCGTGGCCTGGCCGGGCAAGTTAAAGCCAGACCTGCCACCGCGCTATGATGGCAGGGCTGACCCTGCGGAGTTCCTCCAGCTCTATGAGCTGGGCATTGAAGCCGCCAACGGGGACGAGAAGGTCATGGCGAACTGGTTTCCCATGGCGCTCAAGGACGGTGCCCGCACCTGGCTCCTGAACCTGACTCCTGGCACGATTTCCTCCTAGGACGAGATGCGCACCCGATTCATCGCCAACTTCCAAGGCACCCGCGACCGGCCCCCGGCCATGAGCGACTTGCGCCGCATCAAGCAGTAGCCAGGAGAGACCCTGCAAAAGCTCATCCAGCGTTTCAACAACGCTCGCCTCAAGATCCCCAGGGTGTCTGAGGAGGCCATCATCTCAGCCTTCTCCGACAGCGTGCGTGACGTCAAGATGAAAGAGGAGCTTGCGATCCATGAAGACCTGTGCACCTCTAATACGTCTCCGTCGTATCTATAATTTTTGATTGTTCCATGCCAATATTCTCCAACTTTTATATACTTTTGGCAACCTTTTATACTAACTTTTGGGACTAACATATTGATCCAGTGCCCAGTGCCAGTTCCTGTCTGTTGCATGTTTTTTGTTTTGCAGAAACCCAATATCAAATGGAGTCCAAACGGGATAAAAATGGACGGAGATTTTTTTTGGAATATTTATGATTTTTGGGAAGTGAAATCAACGCGAAACGGTGTCCGAGGTGGTCACGAGGTAGGGGGGCGCGCCCTACCCCCCCAGGCGCGCCCCTGACCCTCGTGGTCCACCCGTAAGGCGGTTGATGCTCTTCTTTTGATGCAAGAAAGCTAATTTTATGAGAAAGATCTGGGCAAAAGATTCACCCCAATCGGAGTTACGAATCTCCAAATATAAAGGAAACAGTGAAGGGGTAGAATCAGGGAACACAGAAACAGAGAGATAGATCCAATCTTGGAGGGGCTCTCATCTAGGGAGGAGTTCAAGGACGAAGAAGAAGAAGGGGCCCTCTCTCCCCCTTGCTTCCAGTGGCGCCGGAGCGCTGCCGGGGGCCATCATCATCACCGCGATCTTCACCAACACCGTCGTCATCTTCACCAACATCTCCATCACCTTCCCCCTTCTATATCCAGCGGTCCACTCTCCCGCAACCCGCTGTACCCTCTACTTGAACATGGTACTTTATGCTTCATATTATTATCCAATGATGTGTTGCCATCCTATGATGTGTGAGTAGATTTCTATTATCCTATCGGTGATTGATGAATTGCTATGATTGGTTTCAGTTGCATATTTTATTATTGGTGCTGTCCTATTATGCTCTCCGTGTCGCGCAATCCTGAGGGATTCCTGCTGTAGGGTTTGCAATATGTTTATGATTTGCTTATGGTGGGTGGCGTGAGTGACAGAAGCACAGACCCGAGTAAGTAGGTTGTTTGCGTATGGGATAAAAGGGGACTTGATACTTTAATGCTATGGTTGGGTTTTACCTTAATGAATCTTTAGTAGTTGCGAATGCTTGCTAGAGTTCCAATCATAAGTGCATATGATCCAAGTAGAGGAAATATGTTAGCTTATGCCTCTCCCTCAAATAGAATTGCAATAGTGATTACCAGTCTAGTAACGTAGTCAATTGCTTAGGGACAATTTCACAACTCCTACCACCACTTTTCCACACTCGCTATATTTACTTATTTTGCATCTTTATCTAATCAGCCCCTAGCTTTTATTTACGTGCTCTTTATTATCTTGCGAACCTATCCTTTCACTCCTACAAAGTACTTCTAGTTTCATACTTGTTCTAGGTAAAGCGAACGTCAAGCGTGCATAGAGTCGTATCAGTGGCCGATAGGACTTGAGAGAGTATTTGTTCTACCTTTAGCTCCTCGTTGGGTTCGACACTCTTACTTATCAAAAGAGGCTACAACTACCCCCTATACCTGTGGGTTATCAAGACCTTTTTCTGGCGCCATTGCCGGGGAGTCATAGCGTGGGGTGAATATTCTCATGTGTACTTGTTTGCTTTATCACTAAGTAATTTTTATTTGCTGTTCTTAGTTGTTTTCTATCTTTAGTTATGGGTAGGAATCATAAAATACCAAAAAAATTAGTTGTACCTACTGCTCCAATGGTTAGAGAACAACTCAAAATCTATCACACTACTGAAGCTTTTTACTTGGATCATCTTTGATCCCTATGTGCTCGTGCTGAAACCCCAACTAGCTTAGTTGAGGGCAAATCTTTAGATGAGTATGCTTGTTATGTGCGACACCGTATATCTGAAAAAGGGAAATTATTATGGGGTCAAATTCAACGTTTGCAATGCTATGCTTGGAATTTATGTGAAATATATGATGTTACTTGTTGTTCTGAAAACCCTAAGAAACACCTTTCCTATCAATGTGAGTTTAGTGATAATGGAATCGTATCTTCGTATGCTAAGGGTATTTACAATTACTATGATGTTCAACAAATTGAAGAATTTGTTGCTTTTATGGTTGCTTATGAAATTGCTTCTTTGATTGAAACGTATGATGCCACTTTTCACAAATCTGTAATTTTTGCCATACTTGAATATTGTTATGAGAATTATGCTTCTAATACCTATGTTAAACAATTTATCGAGGAGTTCTCCGCTGTCCAAGAACAGACTAATATTTTGCAGGAAGCTATGGAAGAAGAAATTGATGAAACTATGAGTTCATTGGATGAAAAATATGAGGAGGAAAGCGAAGAACAAAAGGAGGAAGAGCGGATTGATCACCCGTGCCCACCTTCTAATGAGAGTAACTCTTCAACTCATACATTGTTTAATTCCCCTTCGTGCTTACCGAAGGATGATTGCTATGATGACTGTTATGATCCCTATGGTTCTTTTGAAATATCCCTTTTTGATGATGCTTGCTATGCTTGTGACCAAGATGCCAATATGAATGATGCTTATGGATATGAACTTGCTATAGTTCCTTATGTTAAACATGAAATTGTCACTATTGCACCCACGCATGATAGTCCTATTATCTATTTGAATTCTCCCGACTACACTATATCAGAGAAGTTTGTGCTTATTAAGGATTATATTGATGGGTTGCCTTTTACCGTTGCACATGATGATTTTGATAGATATAATATGCATGTGCTTGGTGCTCCTACTTGCAATTATTATGAGAGAGGAACTATATCTCCACCTCTCTATGTTTCCAACACGATAAAATTGCAAGAAACTGTTTATACTATGCATTGGCCTTTACTTTGTGTGCATGAATTGTTCTTTTATGACATGCCGATGCATAGGAAGAGAGTTAGACTTCGTTGTTGCATGATATATGTTACTTTGTGCTCACTACTAAATTACAAATCATTGTTAATTAAAATTGGCTTTGATATACCTTGGGATCCGGGTGGATTCATTACTTGAGCACTAAATGCCTAGCTTAATGGCTTTAAAGAAAGCGCTGCTAGGGAGACAACCTAGAAGTTTTAGATAGTCATTTATTTCTATTGAGTGCTTTTATATAGTTTAAAAACACAAAAATAAAGAGGGGAACCTAAAAACTTTTCAAAAAGGAAAGTGAAAGTGAGAAAGACAAGCATTGTTGAAGTGGGAGAGCTCCTTGAACTTTGTTCATGCTCAAGGAAACTTTGTGAATCTTGATTACAGAAACTTTTCATCAAAAATAATTATCCCCTTGTACAATTCCATTTTATTATAAAAATAATGTGCTAAGGTTTGCCTTTAGGATGTTTACAATGCTTGTTGGTTTGTACGGTGCAGGACAAAACTTTGGCTGTAGTGCGCGATTTTACATTTTTATATGGAACGTCAGTTGGTTCTGATTCCTTTTGCACTGTCTTTCTGTACAACTTTTTTATTTTTCCTAATTTTGGTAGAATTGTTGGGGTACCATAAGTATGGTGGATGTTCAGATTGCTACAGACTGTTCTGTTTTTGACAGATTCCGTTTTTGATGCATAGTTTGCTTGTTCTGATGAATCTATCAATTTATATCAGTGGATTAAGCCATGGAAAAGCTATATTACAGTAGACACAATGAAAAAACAAAATATGAATTGGTTTTCAACAGTACATAGAGTGGTGATTTGCTTTACTATACTAACGGATCTTACCGAGTTTTCTGTTGAAGTTTTGTGTGGATGTAGTGTCTAATCGAGGATGTTTCGATGTGAGAAGAAGGAAGAGAGGCAAGAGCTCAAGCTTGGGGATGCCCGAGGCACCCCAAGTAAATATTCAAGGAGACTCAAGCGTCTAAGCTTGGGTATGCTGGGGAGGCATCCCCTCTTTCTTCAACAAGTATCGGTATGTTTTCGGATTCGTTTCGTTCATGTATTATGTGCAAGTCTTGGAGCGTCTTTTGCAATTAGGTTTTTCTTTTTATTTTATGCACCATGCTGGTATGAGATATTCCTTGGTTGATTTATAGAATGCTCATTGCACTTCACTTATATCTTTTGAGTGTGGCTTTATAGAATGCTTCATGTGCTTCACTTATATCATTTGAAGCTTGGATTGCTTGTTTCTCTTCACATAGAAAACCGCCATTTGTAGAATGCTCTTTGTCTTCACTTATATTTGTTAGAGCGTGGGAATATCTTTTGTAGAAAGAATTAAACTCTCTTGCTTCACTTATATCTATTTAGAGAGATGACATGAATTGGTCAATCACATGGTTAGTCATAAAATCCTACATAAACTTGTAGATCGCCAAATATGATATGTTTGATTCCTTGCAATAGTTTTGCGATATAAAGATGGTGATATTAGAGTCATGCTAGTGGGTGGTTGTGGATTGTAGAGATACTTGTGTTGAGGTCTGCAAGTCCCGTAGCATGCACGTATGGTAACCGTTGTGTGACAAATTTGAAGCATGGGGTGTTTCTTTGATTGTCTTCCTTATGAGTGGCAGTCGGGGATGAGCGATGGTCTTTTCCTACCAATCTAACCCCCTAGGGGCATGCGTAGTAGTACTTTGCTTCGAGGGCTAATAAACTTTTGCAATAAGTATATGAGTTCTTTATGACTAATGTGAGTCCATGGATTATACGCACTTTTACCTTTCCATCTTTGCTAGCCTCTTAGGTACCGTGCATTGCCCTTTCTCACCTCGAGAGTTGGTGCAAATTTCACCGGTGCATCCAAACCCCATGATATGATACGCTCTATCACACATAAGCCTCATTATATCTTCCTCAAAACAGCCACCATACCTACCTATCATGGCATTTCCATAGCCATTCCGAGATAATATTGCCATGCAACTTCCATCATCATCATATTCATGACTTGAGCATTCATTGTCATATTGCTTTGCATGATCGTAAGATAGCTAGCATGATGTTTTCATGGCTTGTCTGTTTTTTGATGTCATTGCTACTCTAGATCATTGCACATCCCGGTACACCACCGGAAGCATTCATATAGAGTCATATCTTTGTTCTAGTATCAAGTTGTAATGTTGACTTGTAAGTAAATAAAAGTGTGATGATCATCATTATAGAGCATTGCCCCATCCAAAAAAAGGAAAGGCCAAAGAA
>NC_041387.1:495561464-495599247 GCF_002162155.2 Triticum dicoccoides
GTTACTATCTCTTTTTCCAGACATGTGCTTCAAAGTAGCACCATGTTCTTCATGTAGTGAGTCTAATATCTTGTGCTTCAAAGTAGCACCATGTTCTTCATATAGATTATCTCCTATGTTGTCACTTTCATATACTAGTGGGAATTTTCGTTATAGAACTTGGCTTGTATATTCCAACGATGGGCTTCCTCAAATGCCCTAGGTCTTCATGAGCAAGCAAGTTGGATGCACACCCACTTAGTTTCTTTTGTTGAGCTTTCATACACTTATAGCTCTTAGTGCATCCGTTGCATGGCAATCTCTACTCCTCGCATTGACATGAATTGATGGGCATCTCCATAGCTCGTTAATTAGCCACGTCGATGTGAGACTTTCTCCTTTTTTGTCTTCTCCACATAACCTCCATCATTATATTCTATTCCACCTATATTGCTATATCCATGGCTTGCGCTCATGTATTGCGTGAGGGTTGAAAAAGCTGAAGCGCGTTAAAAAGTATGAACCAATTTCTCGGCTCGTCATCGGGGTTGTGCATGATGGGAGCATTTTGTGTGACAAAAATGAAGCATGGCCAAACTGTATGATTTTGTAGGGATAAGCTTGCTTTGGCTCTGTTGTTTTGAAAAGATATGATTGTTTTATTGGTACGCTCAAAGTATTATTGCTTTTATGTCAAATGATAGACTATTGCTTTGAATCACTCGTGTCTTAATATTCATGCCATGATTAGACATATGATCAAGATTATGCTAGGTAGCATTCCACATAAAAAATTATCTTTTTTATCATTTACCTACTCGAGTACGAGCAGGAATTAAGCTTGGGGATGCTGATACGTCTCTGTCGTATCTATAATTTTTGATTGTTCGATGCCAATATTCTCCAACTTTTATATACTTTTGGCAACCTTTTATACTATTTTTGGGACTAACATATTGATCCAGTGCCCAGTGCCAGTTCTTGTCTGTTGCATGTTTTTTGTTTCGCAGAAACCCAATATCAAACGGAGTCCAAACAGGATAAAAACGGATGGATATTTTTTTGGAATATTTATGATTTTTGGGAAGTGAAATCAACGCGAAACGGTGTCCGGGGTGGTCACGAGGTAGGGGGGCGCGCCCTACCCCCCAGGTGCGCCCCTGACCCTCGTGGTCCAGCCGTAAGGCAGTTGATGCTCTTCTTTTGGAGTAAGAAAGCTAATTTTATGAGAAAGATCTGGGCGAAAGATTCACCCCAATCGGTGTTACGGATCTCCAGATATAAAGGAAACGGTGAAGGGGTAGAATCAGGGAACGCAGAAACAGAGAGATAGATCCAATCTCGGAGGGGCTCTCGCCCCTCCCAAGCCATGGGAGCTAAGGACCAGAGGGGAAACCCTTCTCCCATCTAGGGAGGAGGTCAAGGAAGAAGAATAAGAAGGGGCCCTCTCTCCCCCTCGCTTCCGGTGGTGCCAGAGTGCTGCCGGGGGCCATAATCATCACCACGATCTTCACCAACACCGCCGTCATCTTCACCAACATCTCCATCACCTTCCCCCTTCTATGTCAAGCGGTCCACTCTCCCGCAACCCGCTGTACCCTCTACTTGAACATGGTGCTTTATGCTTCATATTATTATCCAATGATGTGTTGCCATCCTATGATGTCTGGGTAGATTTCTATTGTCCTATCGATGATTGATGAATTGCTATGATTGGTTTGAGTTGCATATTTTATTATTGGTGCTGTCCTATTGTGCCCTCCGTGTCGCGCAAGCGTGAGGGATTCCCGCTGTAGGGTTTGCAATATGTTATGATTTGCTTATGGTGGGTGGCGTGAGTGACAGAAGCACAGACCCGAGTAAGTAGGTTGTTTGCATATGGGATAGAAGGGGACTTGATACTTTAATGCTATGGTTGGGTTTTACCTTAATGAATCTTTAGTAGTTGCGGATTCTTGCTAGAGTTCCAATCATAAGTGCATATGATCCAAGTAGAGAAAATATGTTAGCTTATGCCTCTCCCTCAAATAGAATTGCAATAGTGATTACCGGTCTAGTAACGTAGTCAATTGCTTAGGGACAATTTCACAACTCCTACTACCACTTTTCCACACTCGCTATATTTACTTATTTTGCATCTTAATCTAATCAACCCCTAGCTTTTATTTACGTGCTCTTTATTATCTTGCGAACCTATCCTTTCACTCCTACAAAGTACTTCTAGTTTCATACTTGTTCTAGGTAAAGCGAACGTCAAGCGTGCGTAGAGTCGTATCAGTGGCCGATAGGACTTGAGAGGGTATTTGTTCTACCTTTAGCTCCTCGTTGGGTTCGACACTCTTACTTATCGAAAGAGGCTACAACTATCCCCTATACCTGTGGGTTATCAAGACCTTTTTCTGGCACCGTTGCCGGGGAGTCATAGCGTGGGGTGAATATTCTCGTGTGTGCTTGTTTGCTTTATCACTAAGTAATTTTTATTTGCTGTTCTTAGTTGTTTTCTATCTTTAGTTATGGGTAGGAAACACAAAATACCAAAAAAATTAGTTGTACCTACTACTCCAATGGTTGAAGAACCACTCAAAATCTATCACACTACTGAAGCTTTTTTACTTGGATCATCTTCGATCCCTATGTGCTCGTGCTGAAACCCCAACTAGCTTAGTTGAGGGCAAATCTTTATATGAGCATGCTTGTTATGTGCGACACCGTATATTTGAAAAAGGGAAATTATTATGGGGTCAAATTCAACGTTTGCAATGCTATGCTTGGAATTTATGTGAAATATATGATGTTACTTGTTGTTCTGAAAACCCTAAGAAACACCTTTCCTATCAATGTGAGTTTAGTAATAATGGAATCGTATCTTCGTATGCTAAGGGTGTTTACAATTACCATGATGTTCAAGAAATTGAAGAATTTGTTGCTTTTAAGGTTGCTTATGAAATTGCTTCTTTGATTGAAATGTATGATGCTACTTTTCACAAATCTGAAAATTTTGCCATACTTGAATATTGTTATGAGAATTATGCTTCTAATGCCTATGTTAAACAATTTATCGAGGAGTTCTCCACTGTCCAAGAAGAGACTAATATTTTACAGGAAGCTATGGAAAAAGAAATTGATGAAACTATGAGCTCATTGGATGAAAAATATGAGGAGGAAAGCGAAGAACAAAAGGAGGAAGAGCGGATTGATCACCCATGCCCACCTTCTAATGAGAGTAACTCTTCAACTCATACATTGTTTAATTCCCCTTCGTGCTTACCGAAGGATGATTGCTATGATGACTGTTATGATCCCTATGATTCTTTTGAAATATCCCTTTTTGATGATGCTTGCTATGCTTGTGGCCAAGATGCCAATATGAATGATGCTTATGGGGATGAACTTGCTATAGTTCCTTATGTTAAACATGAAATTGTCACTATTGCACCCACGCATGATAGTCCTATTATCTATTTGAATTCTCCCGACTACACTATATCGGAGAAGTTTGTGCTTATTAAGGATTATATCGATGGGTTGCCTTTTACCATTGCACATGATGATTTTGATAGATATAATATGCATGTGCTTGCTGCTCCTACTTGCAATTATTATGAGAGAGGAACTATATCTCCACCTCTCTATGTTTCCAACACGATAAAATTGCAAGAAATTGTTTATACTATGCATTGGCCTTTACTTTGTGTGCATGAATTGTTCTTTTATGACATGCCGATGCATAGGAAGAGAGTTAGACTTCGTTGTTGCATGATATATGTTACTTTGTGCTCACTACTAAATTACAAATCATTGTTAATTAAAATTGGCTTTGATATACCTTGGGATCCGGGTGGATTCATTACTTGAGCACTAAATGCCTAGCTTAATGGCTTTAAATAAAGCGCTACTAGGGAGACAACCCGGAAGTTTTAGAGAGTCATTATTTCTGTTGAGTGCTTTTATATAGTTTAAAAACACAAAAATAAAGAGGGGAACCTAAAAACTTTTCAAAAAGGTAAGTGAAAGTGAGAAAGACAACCATTGTTGATGTGGGAGAGCTCCTTGAACTTTGTTCATGCTCACGGAAACTTTGTGAATCTTGATTACAGAAACTTTTCATCAAAAATAATTATACCCTTGTACAATTCCATTGTATTATAAAAATAATGTGCTAAGGTTTGCCTTTAGGATGTTTACAATGCTTGTTGGTTTGTACGGTGCAGGACAGAAACTTTGGCTGTAGTGAGCGATTTTACATTTTTATCTGGAACATCAATTGGTTCTGATTCCTTTAGCACTGTCTTGCTGTACAACCTTTTTATTTTTCCTAATTTTGGTAGAATTTGTGGGGTACCAGAAGTATGGTGGATATTCAGATTGCTACAGACTATTCTGTTTTTGACATATTCTGTTTTTGATGCATAGTTTGCTTGTTCTGATGAATCTATCAACTTATATCAGTGGATGAAGCCATGGAAAAGCTATATTACAGTACACACAATGCAAAAACAAAATATGAAATTGGTTTGCAACAGTACTTAGAGTGGTGATTTGCTTTATTATACTAACGGATCTTACCGAGTTTTCTGTTGAAGTTTTGTGCGGATGTAGTGTCTAATCGAGGATGTTTCGATGTGAGAAGAAGGAAGATAGGCAAGAGCTCAAGCTTGGGGATGCCCGAGGCACCCCAAGTAAATATTCAAGGAGACTCAAGCATCTAAGCTTGGGGATGCTGGGGAGGCATCCCCTCTTTCTTCAACAAGTATTGGTATGTTTTCAGATTCGTTTCGTTCATGTATTATGTGCAAGTCTTGGAGCGTCTTTTGCAATTAGGTTTTTCTTTTTCTTTAATGCACCACGCTGGTATGAGATAGTCCTTGGTTGATTTATAGAATGCTCATTGCACTTCACTTATATCTTTTGAGTGTGGCTTTATAGAATGCTTCATGTGCTTCACTTATATCATTTGAAGCTTGGATTGCCTGTTTCTCTTCACATAGAAAACCGCCATTTGTAGAATGCTCTTTTTCTTCACTTATATTTGTTAGAGCGTGGGCATTTATTTTGTAGAAAGAATTAAACTCTCTTGCTTCACTTATATCTATTTAGAGAGATGACAGAAATTGGTCAATCACATGGTTAGTCATAAAATCCTACATAAACTTGTAGATCGCTGAATATGATATGTTTGATTCCTTGCAATAGTTTTGCGATATAAAGATGGTGATATTAGAGTCATGCTAGTGGGTGGTTGTGTATTGTAGAGACACTTGTGTTGAGGTTTGCAAGTCCCGTATCATGCACGTATGGTAACCGTTGTGTGACAAATTTGAAGCATGGGGTGTTTCTTTGATTGTCTTCCTTATGAGTGGCAGTCGGGGACGAGCGATGGTCTTTTCCTACCAATCTATACCCCTAGGGGCAGTACTTTGCTTCGAGGGCTAATAAACTTTTGCAATAAGTATATGAGTTCTTTCTGACTAATGTGAGTTCATGGATTATAAGCACTTTTACCTCTCCATCATTGCTAGCCTCTTCGGTACCGTGCATTGCCCTTTCTCACCTCGAGAGTTGGTGCAAATTTCACCGGTGCATCCAAACCCTGTGATACGATACGCTCTATCACACATAAGCCTCATTATATCTTCCTCAAAACAGCCACCATACCTACCTATCATGGCATTTCCATAGCCATTCCGAGATATATTGCCATGCAACTTCCATCATCATCATATTCATGACTTGAGCATTCATTGTCATATTGCTTTGCATGATCGTAAGATAGCTAGCATGATGTTTTCATGGCTTGTCCGTTTTTTGAAGTCATTGCTACGCTAGATCATTGCACATCCCGGTACACCGCTGGAAGCATTCATATAGAGTCATATCTTTGTTCTAGTATCGAGTTGTAATGTTGAGTTGTAAGTAAATAAAAGTGTGATGATCATCATTATAGAGCATTGCCCCATTCAAAAAAAGGAAAGGCCAAAGAAGCCTAAATAAAAAAAGGGGGCCAAAGAAGCCCATCCAAAAAAGGGAGGGGGGCAATGTTACTATCTCTTTTTCCACACTTGTGCTTCAAAGTAGCACCATGTTCTTCATGTAGTGAGTCTCATATCTTGTGCTTCAAAGTAGCACCATGTTCTTCATATAGATTGTCTCCTATGTTGTCACTTTCATATACTAGTGGGGATTTTCGTTATAGAACTTGGCTTGTATATTCCAACGATGGGCTTCCTCAAATGCCCTAGGTCTTCATGAGCAAGCAAGTTGGATGCACACCCACTTAGTTTCTTTTATTGAGCTTTCATACACTTATAGCTCTTAGTGCATCCGTTGCATGGCAATATCTACTCCTCGCATTGACATCAATTGATGGGCATCTCCATAGCCCGTTAATTAGCCGCGTCGATGCGAGACTTTCTCCTTTTTTGTCTTCTCCACATAACCTCCATCATTATATTCTATTCCACCTATAGTGCTATATCCATGACTTGCGCTCATGTATTGGTGAGGGTTGAAAAAGCTGAAGTGCGTTAAAAAGTATGAACCAATTGCTTGGCTCGTCATCGGGGTTGTGCATGATGGGAGCATTTTGTGTGACGAAAATGAAGCATGGCCAAACTGTATGATTTTGTAGGGATAAGCTTGCTTTGGCTCTGTTGTTTTGAAAAGACATGATTGCTTTATTGGTATGCTCGAAGTATTATTGCTTTTATGTTAAATGATAGACTATTGCTTTGAATCACTCGTGTCTTAATATTCATGCCATGATTAGACATACGATCAAGATTATGCTAGGTAGCATTCCACATAAAAAATTATCTTTTTTATCATTTACCTACTCAAGGACGAGCAAGAATTAAGCTTGGGGATGCCGATACGTCTCCGTCGTCTCTATAATTTTTGATTGTTCGATGCCAATATTCTCCAACTTTTATATACTTTTGGCAACCTTTTATACTATTTTTTGGGACTAACATATTGATCCAGTGCCCAGTGCCAGTTCCTGTCTGTTGCATGTTTTTTGTTTCGCAGAAACCCAATATCAAACGAAGTCCAAACGGGATAAAAACGGACGGATATTTTTTTTGGAATATTTATGATTTTTGGGAAGTGAAATCAACGCGAAACGGTGTCCGGGGTGGTCACGAGGTAGGGGGGCGCGCCCTACCCCCAGGTGCGCCCCTGACCCTCGTGGTCCACCCGTAAGGCGGTTGACACTCTTCTTTTGGCGCAAGAAAGCTAATTTTATGAGAAAGATCTGGGCGAAAGATTCACCCCAATCAGAGTTACGAATCTCCAGATATAAAGGAAACGGTGAAGGGGTAGAATCAGGGAACATAGAAACAGAGAGATAGATCCAATCTTGGAGGGGCTCTCGCCCCTCACAAGCCATGGGAGCCAAGGACCAGAGGGGAAACCCTTCTACCATATAGGGAGGAGGTCAAGGAAGAAGAATAAGAAGGGGCCCTCTCCCCCCTTGCTTCCGGTGGCGCCGGAGCGCTGCCGGGGGCCATCATCATCACCGCGATCTTCACCAACACCACCGTCATCTTCACCAACATCTCCATCACCTTCCCCCTTCTATATCCAGCGGTCCACTCTCCCGCAACCCGCTGTACCCTCTACTTGAACATGGTGCTTTATGCTTCATATTATTATCCAATGATGTGTTGCCATCCTAGGATGTCTGGGTAGATTTCTATGGTCCTATCGGTGATTGATGGATTGCTATGATTGGTTTGAGTTGCATATTTTATTATTGGTGTTGTCCTATTGTGCCCTCCGTGTCGTGCAACTGTGGGGGATTCCCGCTGTAGGGTTTGCAATATGTTTATGATTTGCTTATGGTGGGTGGCGTGAGTGACAGAAGCACAAACCCGAGTAAGTAGGTTGTTTGCGTATGGGATAAAAGGGGACTTGATACTTTAATGCTATTGTTGGGTTTTACCTTAATGAATCTTTAGTAGTTGCGGATGCTTGCTAGAGTTCCAATCATAAGTGCATATGATCCAAGTAGAGAATGTATGTTAGCTTATGCCTCTCCCTCAAATAGAATTGTAATAGTGATTACCAGTCTAGTAACATAGTCAATTGCTTAGGGACAATTTCACAACTCCTACCACCACTTTTCCACACTCGCTATATGTACTTATTTTGCATCTTTATCTAATCAGCCCCTAGCTTTTATTTACGTGCTCTTTATTATCTTGCGAACCTATCCTTTCACTCCTACAAAGTACTTCTAGTTTCATACTTGTTCTAGGTAAAGCGAACGTCAAGCGTGCGTAGAGTCGTATCAGTGGCCGATAGGACTTGAGAGAGTATTTGTTCTACTTTTAGCTCCTCGTTGGGTTCGACACTCTTACTTATCAAAAGAGGCTACAACTATCCCCTATACTTGTGGGTTATCGACCTCCCTGGAGCTGTTCAACTTGGCGACCAAGTGCGCCAGGGCTGAGGAAGGACGCCTTTCCCTCCTTGAGCTGTCGGCAGCCGACCCAGAAGAGAAGAAGCCCAAGGTCAAGGACGTGAAGTGCAAGGGGGCTGACGTGCTTGCAGCAGAGCCGGACACCAAGCGAGGCAGGGATCAGCCTGAGTCATCCAAGGGCAGCCGGTACTGCGTGTACCACGACCTCCACACCCACAACACCAATGAATGCCAAGAGCTCAGGGCCGTGCGAGACGTGCGTGCCGGCCGACGCCCCGAGCGCAGCAACCGGGGCTATGGCCGAGGAGGAGGAAAAGGTGGAGGATGATGGGAAGACCATGGCCCTCGCCAAGGGTGGCGTGACCGACCTCGCGAGGACCGCTGGCAGGACCAGCCTCGCGAGGGAGGTTGGAGGGATCAGCCTCGCGAGGATCGCCCACAAGGCAACGCGGGCCTCCCTCCTCTACCACCATAGCCAAGGAGGAATGAAGACCATCATCAGGACGAGGGGGTTGGAGGCTTCCAGGAACCGCGCGCAATCACTTGCATCTTGGGCGGTGCTCAGGCCCCAGCCTCTCAGCGCATCTTCAAGCAGTTTGCTCGCGAAGTGAATGCAGTCCTTCCCAAGCTCGAGGCCGCACGCCCTCTCAGGTGGTCAGCATGCGCCATCACATTCAGCTCAGCGGATCAGCTCAAGTGCGCGGCAACAGCCGGAGTCCTCCCGATGCTTTGTTTCTGAATCATCAGCAATGTGCAAGTCACCAGGACCCTCATCGATGGCGGAGAAGGGCTCAATGTCCTGTCCGTCGAGACATTCAACAATCTCCAAGTGCCATACAATCAGCTTCAGCCAACCAAGCCTTTCTTAGGAGTCACCGACGGTTCCACTGTCCCGATAGGGCAGGTCCGCCTTCCTGTTACCTTCGGGAAGCGCAACAACTACCGCACCGAGCTCATTGACTTCGACGTCGCGCACATCCGCCTGCCATACAATGCCATCCTCGGGTACCCAGCTCTGGCCAAGTTCATGGCCGTGACTCATCACGGCTACAATGTCCTCAAGATGCCAGGAAGCGGTGGAGTCATCACGGTGCGTTGTGAAGAGAGGGATGTTGTGTGTTCTCTCGAGCGTGCTTTTCAAGCCGCGTCAATCGAAGACCCAGATCACAGCAGCGGAAGGCTTCCCGAGGCAGTCCCTAAGAAGAAGAAGACATCGCCTGGTTCGAACCCTCGGGAGGCAGGCCCCTCAGGATCCGTGCCTGTTCCGGGGGCGCCTCCTTCTGTCGCATAGGAAGGCACGCCCGGCGCCCTCCTCGTGCAAGGCTTGAGGGCTCTCTCCTGGAGGGCCATCGACTTTGCTAAGATCACAAGGGAGGCGCTCGGGCACCACTTGGAGGCGTGTTTCAAAGCACGTTTCCCTCAGGAAGGAGCAAGGCAAGGAGGGCCAAACCCTCAGGAGTTCGTCAGCGAGATCATTCAGGAGCTGCAGGAGTCAAGAGTCATGAGTGGCAGCCGCCGCTTACCCGCCGTAGCTCCCCATCCGGGCAAGGATGGTGGGCTGCGCATCTGCATCGACATACCAGGACTCAACCGAGCCGCCTCTCAAGAGTGCCTCTGGCCCTCACGCGTGGGACACTGTAAAGGTCCACCCCATAGCTATGTTCGCATGCCTTACGGCTTGCCGAACGCGGCTGCTGTGCGTCAGCGCCTCATGAGGAGCATCTTGGAGGCTCAAGTGGCCAGGCATTCCATAGTCCTGACAGAGATGGAGATGGTCAGCGAGGAGCTGCCAGCGCCTCCGGAGCCTCCCGAGGCTCCTGGGCCTGGGGGCTCATAAAGATCGGCTTCCGCAGCGTATGCCGTCCGCTACTTCAGCATCCCTTCATCTTCAACATCATCAGGTGACATCTTTCGAGTTTCATTTTTAGCTGGGAGCGCCCCAGGGCTGCATCATTCCCAGGCCACGTGGGTCCGTCCCTGCGGTAGGTATCCCTTTTGTTCATGTTTTTAGCTTACTTTGTTGGGGGCGCCCCTCTGGCTGCATTATCCCCAAACCACTCGGGCCTGACCCAGTGGCATGTATCCCTCTCGCGTTTATTCGGGTCGTGCGTTTGACCCACCATGATCATTACTTGATACTTGTGGCGGCACCCTTCTTCCTTCATGCCGGCTGCTTGCACGTTAAAGGGGGGGGTGCCTGAGCATCGCGACTCATGGACTCTTACTGGCTCTCCAGCCCTCACCTCCTGGCCTTGTCCACGGCATCGCGACCTGGCATACCAGCAACGGCTGAGCTCGCTTGAGGGCCAGGACCTGAGGACGTAGAGCGTCGGCATCTAACCAAATTTGCAGGAGCACATTACAAGTAAAGGCCCAGAGCCAGGCGCAACCCGCCTTGAGGTAGGGCCCCGTGAGTCCCGCGATGGCTCACGGGTGCCCAGATACACCTCGTCAAGCCCTACCATGCCAGCCACATGTCAGGGCGGGGTTGTACATGCCCAAAAAAACCCGGGGGCTCCTCCCGGAGGGGAGCCCCCTCCCACGCACCTGTGGAAGCACGATGCTCCGCGCTGGCTAACAACACTGCCGAGGAGCGGCTATGCCCGTACATATATGGAAGCGCTATGCTCCGCGCTGGTGATAAACAACGGAGGGTGGCCCCCGGCCGCATCAACCTCAGGGAGCCCAGAGCTCAGTGTCCGGCCCCATCGTAACGCCTCCCCTCGGGAGTGCCACGCAAGGGGGCTGGGCACGGGGGCTACGCCTGGGTCACGCCCAGACGCACGCCACCCAGCCAGGCCCCTCGGGCCTGGTTCATCGCACGTCTCTCCCCAAGCGGAGCCAAGGTATGAAGGCCGTTTGAACGTCAAGGGGGACTCCTGAGCATCGCGACTCAGGAGCCTAACTGGTCACGTAGCCCCTCACTCCTTAGTTCCGAAAGGCTAACGGCGGTTGAGGTATGCGCGGGGCCGGGCTCTGCCGACGTAGAACGGTAGATTTATTCATACATCTCCCCTCCCTACTTGCTATTCGCGCGTCAAGGGGGACTCCTGAGCATTGCGACTCAGGAGCCTAACTGGTCACGTAGCCCCTCACTCCTTGGTCCCGTCCCGGTTTCCGGTCGGGGCTAACGGCGGCTGAGGTATGCGCGGGGCCGGGCTCTGCCGACGTAGAACACAAGCAAGTAGGAAGAAAAAAGTAATAAAAAATGGAAATCTCAAGAAATTCAAAAGCAAATATTACAGTCCATAGATTGTTTTCACAACGCCAAACACAAGTTTAAACGCCTCCACGAGGCACGATGCATGTTGCAGGAGCTAAAAACAGGACAGGAGCCGCGAAGGGATCACTTTCTGGCGGTGCCATCGCTGGTGGCGGAGCTGCGCTGGGCGGTTTTGCCTCGTGGAGCCTCAGGATCGGCAGCACCTCGCCTTGGCTTGGTACTGAAGGCACGAAACTTCGCCAGCAGAGCCTCCGCTCAATCCTTCACAGCCTCAGCAGCGGCAGTGGCAAGCTCGCCACTCACAGGCTCCAGCAGGCTGTCAAGGTCAACGTTGGGGTCACGAAGGTAGACATGGGTGAAGACGCGCGTCAGCGCTGCAGAAGAAAGGACACACGCCTCAGCCTCAACCGTGGGGCCAAGGCCGATGGCGACATCTTCAAGGGCGCGGACCAGGAAGGGAAGCAACTTGGCGGGACCGTCCTCGGCGCCGGCCAGCGGGCTCTCCAGGCCGCTATCATAAAGCATCTTCAGCAAGGCGCAAGCCTTCTCCTCTAGCTTTGCAAAGGCCACGCGGTCCTCGGCCAGGACCCGCGCCTTGCCGTCCAGCTCGATCCTCTTCGCCTCCAACGCCTGCTCCGGCGTATCTAAGCGGCCATGGCATTCATCAAGCTCGGCATCCCGGTCCTTGGCGGCAGTCTCGCGAGCCTTCATCTCTTCCTCCTTCTCCTGGCGGTCACGAGCCTTCTTGGCGAGCTGGTCGTGCAGGCCTTGCAGCTCGCTCTCCAGCGCCTTCCAGTGACACCGGACATCCGCAACCTCACCCAAGGCGGCATCGCGAGCAGCCTTGGCCTGAAGGATGGTCTGCTTCTCCTCGTCGCAAGCTGTCACGGCCTGAACCAGCGCCGCTCGAACTGAAGCATCAGAGCGGACCCAGCCGGAGGCCAGCTTCAGGCGCCCGGCCACCAAGCGAGGGTTGGCGCCCTAAAGATCTTCTCGCAGCCGGTCCAGCTCAGCAGCAGCACGATCCAGGACAGTAGAAGGAGTCGGAGAAATGGCAGTTGGCGGAGTAGGAGGAGAAGACGGCAGCGTGATCACAGCACCATGAGTTGGGACCTTCTGCGCCCCGATGACTGCGGTAGTGGCGTCAGGCGAAGACGCCTCGAGAGTTGCTTGGGCCACGGGGGCTGAGCTTGCCCCAGCATGCCCCGCCTGGCCTCGCGAGGATGACTGTGCAGGAGAGGCCCGAGACTTGCCCCCCTTCACCCGCGGGTGGAAGAGCTGCCCCGGACAAAGCCTCAGGGGCCCCCTTCAGCCTTTTCGCCGCAGGCACCGGCCTAGCCAAGGAATATGGACGTCAAGCCTCAGGAACAAAGCAAGAAGCAAAACAAGAATCAAGCACTTACTGGTCATCGCCCGCGGGCTCAAGCAACCTCCGGCGGAACTTGAAGCCCGAGAGCCGGTTGCTGGGGTCAACCTCAGGAGACTCAGGAGCAGGAGGCACGTCTGCAGATCGCCTCGGAGCCGGAGCAGGCCCGCGGAGAACCAACCCCGTCCTATCCTTCTTCGGGATCAGGGGCGAGCTCTCACCACCTCGATCGTCGCCATCCTCGTCGTCGTTCGGCATGAGGTGAAGAGCGCGGGACCTGCACCGAGGGAGGGGCTCTCTCGACTCCCCGTCGGTCGCCTCGGAATCGGGCTCCTCTTCCTGCCCCTCTTCTTCCTCCTCTCTGCCGGAGTCGCTGGAGGACACGTTCACCATCGCCCGGGCCTCTAGGTCCTCAGGAATCTCCGCGGGCACAGGCCCGTCCCCGTTGAAAGCAGGCATGGAGTTCACCACCTGCTCCCAATCATCCCGAAGGAACAGGGGTACAGGAGCACCCTCCAATCTCGCCACGTCTCCCCCAACCAAGGATTGGAGGACCGCGGCCAGATCTTCGTCGGCCAGGACTACGGAGCTCGGGCGGAGGGCAACATTGGCCCCCTCGAGCCTCCACAGCGGGAGCGAGTGTTCCCGAAGCGGAGCCACCCGGTGCTCCAGGAACTCCCTCAGGAGCGACGCCCCGGTCAGCTTTGCCGTCGCCATGTTGCCCGGCCACAGGTCCGCGTCCATCCTCGCCAGCACTGGCTTCACGCGGGGATCGACGAGCTCCACGCGGGATCAAGCGTCGACAGCCTCGGGTTGCCTCATGGGCAGGATCAGCTGGGGGTGGATGCGCCCAGCATCCACCATGACCCACTTGCTCTGGAAGCCTTCAATCCTCTTCCCGGGCTTCGAGATAGCATTGGAGCTGGAGTACGCAATAAAGCTCGCGCACGCAATGATGGGGCCGTGAGAAACCCGGAGGTAAAAGTAATGGCGCAGCAAGGCCACCGAGGGCCTTACCCCAACATGAGCCTCGCAGTAGTAGGCAAAAATCGCCAGGAGAAGAACAGAGTTGGGATGGAGGTACAGAGCTTGCAGGTTGTAATGGCGGAGAACAGAAAGGAAGAACTCAGAAAAGGGAGGAACCAGACCGGCGGCGATGGCGCTCACGAAGAGCGGGTAGAAGGTGCTCCCCTTTGTCCTCGGGAAGGGCAGAACCAACCTTGAGCACGGCCGCCCCATCGTTGCGTTGCACCGCCATCATCTGGCGCGTCCGGGCAAGGTTCTTCTCCAACACATACGGAGGATCCAGAGCGGGCGAGTACCAAGCTCCGGCCGGGGTCCGGCGAGGCGCCATGACTTGCTAAGACGCAGGGTCAGAGCAGATCTGGGATTTCGGAAGCAAGAAGGATGAGAGCGAGAAAGGGGATCTGGGCAATGACTGGAGAAGGCAAATGAGGTAAGCCTGGCCGGGTACCGCTCCCTTGTCAATCCGTGTGGTTGCCGAGGCATCATGGGGGAGCGGGGATGCCCACATCCAATCAACCACCACGCGGCGCCCAAGGCCGCATGCTGTTGGGGCCCGTGGCGCTTCACCCTTGCCCCTTCGCTTCTCTGCTAAGCCAAGTCCAGGCGCGCCTTGGGCCCGGGGGCTACTGTCGGCGTTCTGGGAACGGGGGTACCCATACTTGCCTGCCTGTAGCCTACGGCGTGGCTCAAGGAGTGGCCCAGCACAGCCCATCTTCGTCAACGTATGCTCAAGACCCTCACGAGGGGCCAAGCCTCGCGGGGCGGACAACATGAAGCTTCCTCAGGAACAACCTCGTCAGGATGGCTCGCGAGGAGGCGGAGAGATCAAGGCAGGGTACCTCACGAGGTGCCCGTGATGCATGCCATGACGACCGAAGCCAGGCGGGCGCCAGGCGGGCGCCGGCCTGCGCAGAGTCCTTGTTTCCTCTTTGGTGCAAAGGGGGCAAGCGCAGGCGAGAGTATCAAGCAAAGGCAACCATTTCGGTGCAACAAGACCAAGACCAGCAGAACGGCAGGATGGAGGTCATCCTGGAGCCCAAGCCGGCGTCACCGTCAGAGTCTTTGGCAGGCGAGGACCGACTTTAGCCAGGATAAGTGTACTAGATGTTCCCCTTCAAAATGGCCAATTGTTGGCGCCCTTCCCGCTCAATATTTGGGAAGAGGACCAAGGCCTCACTCTATAAATAGGACTAGCCACTCTCAAGGCAGGGGGTCGACCAATCGAATCTTAGCCAGAACCACCAACACAAGAACCCCTCCCCTCGCGAGGCAGTTCTTTCTTTGTATTGTTCATCATCAGCCCCTGAGGCAATCCAACACACCACAAACTAGAGTAGGGTATTACACCACAATGGTGGACCGAACTAGTATAAACCTCGTGTCCCTTGTGTTGTTCTTCGTGTAGTTTAGATCCTTGCGAGGCGGTGAGACGTGAGTAGGTAGGAGGTGTGATCTCCGCGCGCACCCCAGAGTTCGAACCTTGAGGGTCTGCCGGAACCCGAAATCCGACATGTACTATGGTTGCCAAGTCAGCAAAGTGTGATACATGATGGCGGTTGACGGCATTGAGGATTCCCTCGTCCATGCAATTTTTGCATAATACTAAGATTGCGTCTTCATCGCGGCAGTCTTTGACCTTGTCTTTGACAAGGAGGAATCTGGCCCAAAAGTGATGGACCGTTTCTTTAGACTGCTGTCTGATGTGCATAAGATTGCATATATCTGGGTGGGTGAGTGGAATTGAATCCGAACCCTGACCCAATTTGGGATCCGGAGTTTGAGAAACTTCCGAACTTAACAGTTCGGGCTCTAGGATATCAACCGATTTTTCAGGTCCACAGTCTGACTCCAAGTTCAGAGGAAGGGGCATGTCCTTCCATGGACCAGTATCTGGATCTCCGAGCTCAAAAATCTGAACATAGTTCATCCTCAATATAAAGGGAGAATTGTCGTGCCGCTCTTCGACTACCGCTATCTGATGGTTGATCGGCGGAGATTTGATTTCTCTCTGATTGGGTTTAAGCCCAATCCGATCGTAGTCTAGAGCGAACCCTAAGGCGGCGAAGCGATCCAGGAGTTCGTTTAAAGACGACATCTCGGTCGGTTCCATCTGTTGGGAGTACTCGGAATTAACAGGAAGGCGATTTTCGATGACCCGAGAGGTCATCGTCGGCCCAACGACCGAACGGGCGGCCATGGTGATACCGCCCAGCCGGAGGGTTTGGCCCGAGTCTAGGGCTCCTCTGGAGGTGATATTGTCCTTGATAACAAGGCGAGTCATCTATCCTATTTTCGACATCACAATGGAACTCTCAATGAAAGCACCAATGTCGGTGTCAAAACCGGCGGATCTCGGGTAGGGGGTCCCAAACTGTGCGCCTAAGGTTGATGGTAACAGGAGACGGGGGACACGATGTTTACCCAGGTACGGGCCCTCTCTATGGAGGTAATACCCTACTTCCTGCTTGATTGATCTTGATGAATATGAGTATTACAAGAGTTGATCTACCACGAGATCGTAATGGCTAAACCCTAGCAGTCTAGCCTATGAATATGATTGTAGTCGTCTCTACGGACTAAACTTTCCAGTTTATATAGATACCGGAGGGGGCTAGGGTTACACAAAGTCGGTTACAGAGGAAGGAATCTACATATCCGAATCACCAAACTTGCCATCCACGCAAAGGAGAGCCCCATCTGGACACGGGAAGAAGTCTTCGGTCTTGTGTCTTCATAGTCCAACAGTCCGGCCCATGTTAATAGTCTGGCTGTCTGAGGACCCCTTAATCCAGGACTCCCTCAGCCTACTTTAATAAGTGTTTTTCAATGAAGGACCTTGGAGAAGCTGCTTACATGTTAGGCATCAAGATCTATAGAGATAGATCGAGACGCCTCATTGGTCTTTCACAAAGCACATACCTTGACAAGATATTGAAGAAGTTCTATATGGATCAGTCTAAGAAGGGGTTCTTGCCTATATTGCAAGGTGTGAAATTGAGCACGGCTCAATGCCCGACCTCGACAGAATATAGAGAAAAGATGGGTGTCATCCCCTATGCCTCAGCCATAGGGTCTATTATGTATGACATGCTGTGTACCAGACCTGATGTGAACCTTGTCGTAAGTTTGGTAGGGAGGTACCAAAGTAATCCCGGCATGGAACACTGGACAGCGGTCAAGAATATCCTGAAGTACCTGAAAAGGACTAATGATATGTTTCTCCTTTATGGAGGTGACAAAGAGCTCGTCGTAAAGGGTTACGTCGATGCTAGCTTCGACACAGATCTGGATGACTCCAAGTCACAAACCGGATACATGTATATTTTGAATGGTGGGGCGGTCAGCTGGTGCAGTTGCAAGCGGAGCGTCGTGGTGGGATCTACATGTGAAGCGGAGTACATGGCAGCCTCGGAGGCAGCACATGAAGCAATCTGGATGAAGGAGTTCATCACCGACCTAGGAGTTATTCGCAATGCGTCGGGCCCGATGACTCTCTTCTATGAAAACACTGGAGCTATTGCCCTTGCCAAGGAGCCCAGGTTTCACAAGAAGACCAGGCATATCAAGCGTCACTTCTACTCCATTCGTGAAAATATTCAAGATGGAGACATAGATATTTGTAAAGTGCATATGGATCTGAATGTTGCAGATCCGTTGACTAAACCTCTTCCACGAGCAAAACATGATCAACACCAGAACTCTATGGGTGTTCGATTCATCAAAATGTAGCTAGATTATTGACTCTAGTGCAAGTGGGAGACTGTTGGAAATATGCCCTAGAGGCAATATTAAAATGGTTATTATTATCTTTCCTTGTTCATGATAATTGTCTGTTGTTCATGCTGTAATTGTATTAACCGGAAATCATAATACATGTGTGAATACATAGACCATAATATGTCCCTAGTAAGCCTCTAGTTGACTAGCTCGTTGATCAATAATTGGTTGTGGTTTCCTCACCATGGACATTGGATGTTGTTGATAACGGGATCACATCATTAGGAGAATGATGTGATGGAGAAGACCCAATCCTAAGCATAGCACAAGATCGTGTAGTTCGTTTGCTAAGAGCTTTTCTAATGTCAAGTATCATTTCCTTAGACCATGAGATTGTGCAACTCCCGGATACCGTAGGAATGCTTTGGGTGTACCAAACGTCACAACGTAACTGGGTGGCTATAAAGGTGCACTACAGGTATCTCCAAATGTGTTTGTTGGGTTGGCATGAATCAAGACTGGGATTTTTCACTTCGTATGACAGAAAGGTATCTCTGGGCCCACTCGGTAATGCATCATCATAATGAGCTCAATGTGACTAAGGAGTTAGACACGAGATCATGCATTACGGAACGAGTAAAGAGACTTCCCGGTAACGAGATTGAATGAGGTACGGGGATACCGACGATCAAATCTCGGGCAAGTAACATACCAGTGGACAAAGGGAATTGTATACGGGATTGATTGAATCCCAGACATCGTGGTTCATCCAATGAGATCATCGTGGAACATGTGTCAGCCAACATGGGTATCCAGATCCCGCTGTTGGTTATTGGCCGGAGAGATGTCTCGGTCATGTCTGCATGGTTCCCGAACCCGTAGGGTCTACACACTTAAGGTTCGGTGACACTAGAGTTGTTATGGGAAATTGGATGTGGTTGCCGAAGGTTGTTCGGAGTCCCGTATGAGATCCCGAACGTCACGAGGAGTTCCAGAACGGTCCGGAGGTAAAGATTTATATATGGGAAGTCCAGTTTCAGTCACCGGAATGGTTTTGGGGGTTATCGGTATTGTACCGGGACCACCGAAAGGTGTCCGGGGGTCCACCGGGTGGGGCCACCTGCCCCGGGGGGCTTAATGGGCTGAACAAGGGTGGAAACCAGCCCCCTAGTGGGCTGGTGCACCCCCAAGGGCCCAAGGCGCCTAGGGTTGGAAACCCTAGGGGGTGGGGGCGCTTCCCACCAAACTTGGGGGCAAGTCTCCCCTTGGCCACCGCCCCCTCTTGTAGATGGGATCTAAGGGGGCCGGGCCCCTCTCTCCTTCCCCTAAAAATAGTGGGGGGGGGAGGGCTGCCACACCGTTCCCCTGGCGCAGCTCCTCCCTCCTCCAACACCTCCTCCTCCTCCGTAGAGCTTGGCGAAGCCCTGCAGGAAAACCGCAAGCTCCACCACCACGCCGTCGTGATGCCGGAGCTCTCCCGCAACTTCTCCTCTCCCCTTGCTGGATCAAGAAGGAGGAGACATCCCCGGGCTGTACATGTGTTAAACGCGGAGGCGTCGTCCGTTCGGTGCTAAATCGGATCTTCCATTATTTGAATCACCGTGAGTACGACTCCATCAACCGCGTTCTTGTAACGCTTCCACCTAGCGATCTTCAAGGATATGAAGATGCACTCCCTCTCTCTCTCTCTCTCGTTGCTAGTATCTCCTAGATTGATCTTGGTGACACATAGGAATTTTTTTGAATTATTACTACGTTACCCAATAGGTTTTGGGGTGAGACTTGATGGTCACACGTTTACATTGCAATGGTCCAAACGCCCGCGAAGCTGCCCTCATTTGAGTCCCGTTTGCAGGATCAGACCGATTTGTACCGCGTTGGATAAGGGCGCCATGCCCTCGACCCCTTGGGCTCCTTTCCCCACCGACCTCCACTCCCCCTCGCCCTCTCGCCCCGCTCCCCCTCGCCAGATCCGCCCCACACCGACCACTCCTGTCGCGGCCCGCCGCCGTCCACCGTGGCGACCGACGTTCCCATTCCATCTCACTGTATCCACGGGGTCCGCCTAGACCTCATCCTCCTCCCCGATGAGCCGCAAGATGTTGGACGCCGCTGAACGTTGCCCCGGCCTCTTCTTCCACCTCGGACCGCGCTAGCGTCTTCTTCAACTCCGGTGACCCGACTGCTCCTAAACCTCCCGTCGGGCCTCCGCCAGCCTGCTCGGTGAGCCTCGCCTCTTTCCCCTCTTTTTCCTCATCACTTCCGCATGCTTAGCCGTTGTCCACAACGCAACCAAGTTCACTGCCGCGCGAGCTCGTCGATGGCACGTCTCCGGTGACCTTTTGGTCATGCGAGTGCGCCCCTTGGCTTTGCCGCGTCGCGTTGACCCGCCCTAGCCGCTTAGTTTGCATGTTGGGTGCCGCACCATTGTGTTCGCCTGCGCCCGACTCTGGCTGCCATTGCACGTCACCATCGGTCCAACCACCCCCGCCCAAACCAACTCCACAGGCGACGCGCGGTGCAATGCCCATTCGAAAACACCCAGCCATGCTGTAAACGAGGCTCTGTGCATGTTTTTCGACCAGGTTCGACGCATCTCCGCCGCGGGAATGGTCGTCGGAGCCCTCTCTGGCGCCGCACCGACATGGAGCTGCTTGGGCCACCCCCAGGGTCAATGACCCAGGAAAGTGTGTTCGACCGGAGTTAATCGAGCGTGTTGGGTAAGTTTGTGCACCCTATAGGGAAGTGAATCTATTCGAATAGCCGTTTCCATGGTAACGGGCGCTCGAAGTTGTATCGTAATCTATACAACTAGAACTGGATACTGAAGATGTGAAATGGATATGATGGCTGCGGGATTGCTTCTTTGCAGGGAGTTGAGGAAGAATCTCTAGGTGTTACTACAACATACTTGTTAGTTATGTTATGCTAATCTGCACTCTTCTAATGCTGCAAGATGCTTCAAGATGCTAGTCTTTGATAGGCTAGGCTTTCCCTTCTCTTCTGGCATTTCTGCAGTTTAGTCCAAAGATATAGACTCATTCCTTTAATACTGATGCATACTTAGTTTAGTTATGATGTAATTCTTGCGAGTACTTTGGATGAGTACTCATGGTTTCTTTGCTACCCCTTTTCCTCTATAACTGATTGCTCCGATCAGTTGATGGATCCTAGGAGCTAGATGCCACCACCGACGACTACTA
Organism: Triticum dicoccoides; assembly: GCF_002162155.2. NCBI lineage: Eukaryota > Viridiplantae > Streptophyta > Magnoliopsida > Poales > Poaceae > Triticum > Triticum dicoccoides. Next base: position 495,582,401 of record NC_041387.1, read on the forward strand.
CTACCCCGAGGGTGCCTACTACTACGTGGAGGCCGACGACGACCATGAGTAGTTAGGAGGCTCCCAGGTAGGAGGCCTTGCCTTTTCGATTCATGTTGATGTTTATGCTAGTCCTCTTAAGGTAGACTTGTTTGCTTTATGTCTGTACTCAGATATTGTTGCTTTCGCTGACTCATTTGTATTCGAGCTTATGTATTCGAGCCCTCGAGGCCCCTGGCTTGTAATATAAAACTTGTATGACTTTAATTTGTGTCGAGAGTTGTGTTGTGATATCTTCATGTGAGTCTCTGATCTTGATCATGGGCATTTGCGTGTATGATTAGTGCACGATTAAGTCGGGGCGTCACAATCCCCCTCTGGTATTCCTTTCGTCAATAATTTTAATACATTCAAAAATAATTCTCCGTCAATTTTCAGCTCATTTGGAGATGTTCAAAAAAAGTGTCTCCGATGTAGCATTTTCCAGTTCAGAATTCCAGTTGCTGGCAATCTCCTTCTTTGTGTGAAACTTGTAAAATAAGAGAGAAAAGACATAGAAATTGTTTTATAAAGTGAAATAACAATCCATAATGCAATACATATCGACATAAAAATATGATACAAAATGGACGTATCAGTGCTCAACATGGAAGTTATGCATATCATCAAGACATACCACTTTGATTTTGAAATCAGCACCATCCGATTTAGTATGCAACCTACACGGTCATGAGATGACTCGGACAACCCAGCCCGCCACTAGACGAATTTTGAGAATTGTACAAGATTGCCTTATATGGAAAAGTGATCAACACGAGAATTGTTCGTCTCGTCGAGACACACAAATTTGATGTTTGGACAATCTCGATCCAAGTTCGTATGCAATCTCCACAACCAAAACAAGCAGCAGGACAGAAGTATGGCACACATCCCAACCGAGTTTAGAGTTGGACTAGAACTAGGGCTTTATGACGTAAATTGATGTATTTTTTTTGTAAGGAAATCATAGATGAGTCCTTTGCTTGTATGAAAAGTCCAGCCACCTCATATATATGTAAGAGGCGACAGCCGATTGAACAACACCAAGCCGATTGAAAAACAGCAATCGATCCAATCTATCAATATTTTTATCTTGTACCCTTGTATCATGCTTCTCGTTCCTTCGTAAGTCCTCCTCGTCGGAGGGCTATGGATCCAAGAGGCTCTAGGGTGAGCGAATTGACCTGGAGCATCCCATATCTGCTGGGAGCCCTAACGGGGTCCCTCCCAGGCAGGTGGGGCTTTCAGTGTATGAAAGTGCCTGCTGGATGTCCTGCATATCGCGCTTCTAGTCGGGTTTCACCTCCAGTGTTGATGGTACATGATGTCTAGTACACAACCTTCTTCTTGTAGACGTTGTTGGACCTCCAAGTGCAGAGGTTTATAGGACAGTAGCAAATTTCCTTCAAGTGGATGACCTAAGGTTTATCAATCCATGGGAGGTGTAGGATGAAGATGGTCTCTCTCAAACAACCCTGCAACCAAATAACAAAGAGTCTCTTGTGTCCCCAATACACCCAATACAATTGTAAATTGTATAAGTGTACTAGTTCGGTGAAGAGATTGTGATACAAGGGCAATACGGATGGTAGATATAGGTTTTTGTAATCTGAAAATATAAAAACAGCAAGGTAGCAAGCGATAAAAGTGAGCACAAACGGTATTGCCATGCTTCGAAACAAGGCCTAGGGTTCATACTTTCACTAGTGAAAGTTCACTCAACAAGGATAACATAATTGGATCATATAACAATCCCTCAACGTGCAACAAAGAGTCACTCCAAAGTCACTAATAGCAGAGAACAAACAAAGATATTATTGTAGAGTATGAAACCACCTCAAAGTTATTCTTTTCGATCAATCCATTGGGCTTTTCCTATAAGTGCCACAAACAACCCTAGAGTTCGTAGTAAAATAACATCTTAAGACAAACATAAACCAAAACCCTAATGTCACCTAGATACTCCAATGTCACCACAAGTATCCGCGGGTATGATTATACGATATGCATCACACAATCTCAGATTCATCTATTCAAACCAACACAAAGAACTTCATAGAGTGCCCAAAAGTTTCTACCGGAGGGTTAAGATGAAAAAGTGTGCCAACCCCTATGCATAGATTCCCAAGGTCACGGAACCCAAAAATTGATCACCAAAACATACATCAAGTGAATCAATAGAATACCCCATTGTCACCACGGGTATCCCACGCAAGACATACATCAAGTGTTCTCAAATCCTTAAAGACTCAATCCGATAAGATAACTTCAAAGGGAAAACTCAATCCATTACAAGAAGTAGAGGGGGAGAAACATCATAAGATACAACTATAATAGCAAAGCTCGCGGTTCATCAAGATCATGCCAAATCAAGAACACGAGAGAGAGAGAGAGAGAGAGATCAAACACATAGCTACCGGTACATACCCTCAGCCCCGAGGGTGAACTACTCCCTTCTCGTCATGGAGAGTGTCGGGATGATGAAGATGGCCACCGGTGATGGATCCCCCTCCGGCAGGGTGCCGGAACAGGGCCCCGATTGGTTTTGGTGGCTATAGAGGCTTGCGGCAGTGGAACTCCCGATCTAGGCTTCTTTTTGGGGGGTTCTGTATTTGTAGGATTTTTTGGCGCCGGTCTCATGTCAGGGGGGGGGGTCTGTGAGTCATCCACGAGGTAGGGGGCGCGCCCAAGGGGGTAGGGCAGACCCTCCACCCTCGTGGATGGCTCGGGACTCTTCTGGCCCAACTCTTTTATTTCGGGGGCTTCTTTTGGTCCATAAAAAATCCACAAAAATTGGCAGGTCAATTGGACTCCGTTTGGTATTCCTTTTCTGTAAAACTCAAAAACAAGGAAAAAACAGAAACTAGCACTGGGCTCTAGGTTAATAGGTTAGTCCGAAAAATCATATAAAATAGCATATAAATGCATATAAAACATCCAAGATGGATAATATAATATCATGGAACAATAAAAAATTATAGATACGTTGGAGACGTATCAAGCATCCCCAAGCTTAATTCCTGCTCATCCTCGAGTAGGTAAATGATAAAAGCAGACTCTTTGATGTGGAATGCTACCTAACATATTTACCAATGTAATCTTCTTTATTGTGGCATGAGTGTTCAAATTCGTAAGATTCAAAACAAAAGTTTAATATTGACATAAATGTTGGGGAACGTGGTAATTTCAAAATTTTCCTACGATCACACAAGATCTATCTATGTGATGCATATCAACGAGAGGGGGAGTGCATCTTCATACCCTTGAAGATCGCTAAGCGGAAGCATTTATTAACGCGGTTGATGTAGTCGTACACCTTCACGATCCGCCCCGATCAAGTACCAAACATACGGCACCTCGGCGTTCAGCACATGTTCAGCTCGACGATGTCCTCGCCTTCTTGATCCAGCAAGACGGGTGAAGTAGTAGATGAATTCCCACAGCACGACGGCGTGGTGACGGTGTTGGTGAAGAACAATCTCCGCAGGGCTTCGCCTAAGCACTACGGAAACTATGGCGGAGGATAAACTAGAGAGGACGGGGTTGCCGGCACACGGCTTGGTGTTTGTTGATCTGCCTTTGGTGCTAGCCCTACCCCTCTATTTATATGTTGAGCCTTGGGGTCGAAACTTGGAGTAAAAGCCTCCACAAATTCGGTTTCACCCGAAAGGCAAGAGTCCTTCTCGGACTCCAGGGCCAGACGTCAGGGTTCCTGGCGTCTGGCCCCTGGACTCCGCAAAACTTCCTTTTTCACTTTCCAAAAACCTTGTGGGCTTTCCCCTTTGGCCCAAATAAAGTGTTCTCATACCCAAGCATTTCGGGAAACATCCGGAACCCCTTCCGGTGAATTCCGGAACCCTTTCGGAGACCAAACACTATTATCCCATATATCAATCTTTATCTCCGGACCATTCCAGAGTTCCTCGTCATGTCCGTGATCATATCCGGGACTCCGGACAACATTCAGTCACCAACATACATAACTCATATAATACTATATCGTCAACGAACGTTAAGCATGCGGACCCTACGGGTTCAAGAACTATGTAGACATGACCGAGACACCTCTCTGATCAATAACCAATAGCGGAACCTGGATGCCCATATTGGCTCCTACATATTCTACGAAGATCTTTATTGGTCGAACCGCATAACAACATATGTTGTTCCCTTTGTCATCGGTATGTTACTTGCCCAAGATTCGATCGTCGGTATCTCAGTACCTAGTTCAATCTCGTTACCGGCAGGTCTCGTTACTCGTTCCGTAATGCATCATCCCGCAACTAACTCATTAGTCACATTGCTTGCAAGGCTTATAGTGATGTGCATTATCGAGAGGGCCCAGAGATACCTCTCTGACAATCAGAGTGACAAATCCTAATCTCGATCTATGCCAACTCAACAAGTACCATTGAAGACACCTGTAGAGCACCTTTATAATCACCTAGTTACGTTGTGACGTTTGGTAGCACACAAAGTGTTCCTCCGGTATTCGGAAGTTGCATAATCTCATAGTCATAGGAACATGTATAAGTCATGAAGAAAGCAATAGCAATATATTAAACAATCAAGTGCTAAGCTAACGGAATGGGTCAAGTCAATCACATCATTCTCCTAATGATGTGATTCCGTTTATCAAATGACAACTCATGTCTATGGTTAGGAAACCTTAACCATCTTTGATTAACGAGCTAGTCAAGTAGAGGCATACTAGTGACACTATATTGTCTATGTATTCACACATGTATTATGTTTCTGGTTAATACAATTCTAGCATGAATATTAAACATTTATCATGAAATAAGGAAATAAATAATAACTTTATTATTTCCTCTAGGGCATATTTCCTTCAGTCTCCCACTTGCACTAGAGTCAATAATCTAGCTTACACAATAATGATTCTAACACCCATGGAGTCTTGGTGCTGATCATGTTTTGCTCGTGAGAGAGGCTTAGTCAACGGGTCTGCAGCATTCAGATCCGTATGTATCTTGCAAATCTCTATGTCTCCCACCTGGACTTGGTCACATATGAAATTGAAGTGTCTCTTGATGTGCTTGGTTCTCTTGTGAAATCTGGATTCCTTTGCCAAGGCAATTGCACCAGTATTGTCACAACAGATTTTCATTGGACCCGATGCACTAGGTATGACACCTAGATCGGATATGAACTCCTTCATCCAAACTCCTTCATTTGCTGCTTCTGAAGCAGCTATGTACTTCGCTTCACACGTAGATCCCGCCATGATGCTTTGTTTAGAACTGCACCAACTGACAGCTCCACCGTTCAGTATATACACATATCCGGTTTGCGATTTAGAATCGTCTGGATCAGGGTCAAAGCTTGCATCGACGTAACCATTTACGACTAGCTCTTTGTCACCTCCATAAATGAGAAACATATCCTTAGTCCTTTTCAGGTATTTCAGGATGTTCTTGACCATTGTCCAGTGATCCACTCCTGGGTTACTTTGCCTCCCTGCTAAACTAATAGCAAGGCACACATCAGGTCTGGTACACAACATTGCATACATGATAGAGCCTATGGTTGAAACATAGGGAACATTTTTCATTTTCTCTCTATCTTCTGCAGTGGTTGGGCATTGAGTCTGACTCAACTTCACACGTTGTAACACAGGCAAGAACCCTTTCTTTGCTTTATCCATTTTGAACTTTTTCAAAACTTTATCAAGGTATGTGCTTTGTGAAAGTCCAATTAAGCGTCTTGATCTATATCTATAGATCTTGATGCCCAATATGTAAGCAGCTTCACCGAGATCTTTCATTGAAAAACTCTTATTCAAGTATCCTTTTATGATATCGAGAAATTCTATATCATTTCCAATCAACTATATGTCATCTACATATAGTATTAGAAATGCTACAGAGCTCCCACTCACTTTCTTGTAAATACAGGCTTCTCCAAAAGTCTGTATAAAACCATATGCTTTGATCACACTATCAAAACGTTTATTCCAACTCCGAGAAGCTTGCACTAGTCCATATATGGATCGCTGGAGCTTGCACACTTTGTTAGCACCTTTTGGATCGACAAAACCTTCTGGTTGCATCATATACAACTCTTCTTCCAGCAATCCATTCAGGAATGCAGTTTTGACATCCATTTGCCAAATTTCATAATCATAAAATGCGGCAATTGCTAACATGATTCATACAGACTTAAGCATCGCTATGGGTGAGAAAGTCTCATCGTAGTCAACCCCTTGAACTTGTCAAAAACCTTTCGCAACAAGTCAAGCTTTGTACACAGTAACATTACCGTCAGCGTCAGTCTTCTTCTTGAAGATCCATTTATTCTCGATGGCTTGCCGATCATCGGGCAAGTCAACCAAAGTCCACACTTTGTTCTCATACATGGATCCCATCTCAGATTTCATGGCCTCAAGCCATTTTACAGAATCTGGGTTCACCATCGCTTCCTCACAGTTCATAGGTTCGCCATGGTCAAGTAACATGACCTCCAAAATAAGATTACCGTACCACTTTGGTGCGGATCTTATTCTGTTTGACCTACGAGGTTCGGTAGTAACTTGATCTGAAGTTTCTCGATCAATATCATTAGCTTCCTCACTAATTGGTGTAGGTGGCACATGAACCGGTTTCTGTGATGAATTACTTTCCAATAAGGGAGCAGGTACAATTACCTCATTAAGTTCTACTTTCCTCCCACTCACTTCTTTCGAGAGAAACTCCTTCTCTAGGAAGGATCCATTCTTAGCAACGAATGTTTTGCCTTCAGATATGTGATAGAAGGTGTACCCAACAGTCTCCTTTGGGTATCCTATGAAGACACATTTCTCCGATTTGGGTTCGAGCTTATCAGGTTGAAGCTTTTTCACATAAGCATCACAACCCCAAACTTTAAGAAACAACAACTTTTGTTTCTTGCCAAACCACAGTTCATAAGGCGTCGTCTCAACGGATTTAGATGGTGCCCTATTCAACATGAATGCAGCCGTCTCTAAAGCATAACCCCAAAACGATAACAGTAAATCAGTAAGAGACATCATAGATCGCACCATATCTAGTATAGTACGATTACGATGTTTGGACACACCATTACGCTGTGGTGTTCTGGGTGGCGTGAGTTGCAAAACTATTCCACATTATTTCAAATGTAGACCAAACTCGTAACCCGAATATTCTCCTCCACGATCAGATTGTAGAAATTTTATTTTCTTGTTACAATGATTTTCCACTTCACTCTGAAATTCTTTGAACTTTTCAAATGTTTCAGACTTATGTTTCATTAATTAGATATACCCATATCTGCTCAAATCATCTGTGAAGGTGAGAAAACAACGATACCTGCCGCGAGCCTCAATATTCATTGGACCACATACATCAGTATGTATGATTTCCAATAAATCTATTGCTTGCTCCATTGTTCCAGAGAATGGCGTTTTAGTCATCTTGCCCATGAGGCATGGTTCGCAAGTACCAAGTGATTCGTAATCAAGTGATTCCAGAAGTCCATCAGTATGGAGTTTCTTCATGCGCTTTACACCAATATGACCTAAACGGCAGTGTCACAAATAATTTGCACTATCATTATCAACTCTGCATCTTTTGGCTGCAATATTATGAATATGTGTATCACTACTATCGAGATTCAATACAAATAGACCACTCTTTAAGGGTGCATGACCATAAAAAATATTACTCATATAAATAGAATAACCATTATTCTCAGATTTAAATGAATAACCGTCTCGCATCAAACAAGATCCAGATATAATGTTTATGCTTAACGCCGGCAGCAAATAACAATTATTCAGGTCTAAAACTAATCCCGAAGGTAGATGTAGAGGTAGCGAGCCGACGGTGATCACATCGACTTTGGAACCATTTCCCACGCGCATCGTCACCTTGTCCTTAGCCAATCTTCGCTCAATCTGTAGTCCCTGTTTCGAGTTGTAAATGTTAGCAACAGAACCAGTATCAAATACCCAGGTGCTACTGCGAGCTCTAGTAAGGTACACATCAATAACATGTATATCACATATACTTTTGTTCACCTTGCCATCCTTCTTATCCGCCAAATACTTGGGGCAGTTCCGCTTCCAGTTACCAGTCCCTTTGTAGTAGAAGCACTCAGTCTCAGTCTTAGGTCCAGGCTTGGGTTTCTTCTCCTGAGCAGCAACTTGTTTGTTGTTCTTCTTGAAGTTCCCCTTCTTCTTCCCTTTACCCTTTTTCTTGAATCTCCTGGTCTTGTTGACCATCAACACTTGATGCTCCTTCTTGATTTCTACCTCAGGAGCATTTAGCACCACGAAGAGCTCGGGAATTGTCTTTTCCATCCCTTGCATATTATAGTTCATCACGAAGCCCTTGTAGCTTGGTGGCAGTGATTGGAGAATTCTGTCAATGACACTATCATCAGGAAGATTAACTCCCAGTTGAATCAAGTGATTATTATACCCAGACATTCTGAGTATATGTTCACTCACAGAACTATTCTTCTCCATCTTGCAGCTATAGAACTTATTGGAGACTTCATATCTCTCAATCCAGGCATTTGCTTGAAATATTAACTTCAACTCCTGGAACATCTCATATGCTCCATGACGTTCAAAACGTCGTTGAAGTCCCGGTTCTAAGCCGTAAAGCATGGCACACTAAACTATCGAGTAGTCATCAGCTTTGCTCTGCCAGACGTTCACAACATCCGGCGTTGCTCCTGCAGCCGGTCTTGCACCTAGCGGTGCTTCCAGGACGTAATTCTTCTGTGCAGCAATGAGATTAATCCTCAAGTTATGGAACCAATCCCTGTAATTGCTACCATCATCTTTCAACTTAGCTTTCTCAAGGAACGCATTAAATTTCAACGGAATAACAACACGGGCCATCTATCTACAACAACATAGGCAAGCAAAATACTATCAGGTACTAAGTTCATGATAAATTCAAGTTCAATTAATCAAATTACTTAAGAACTCCCACTTAGAGAGACATCCCTCTAATCATATAAGTGATTACGTGATCCAAATCAACTAAACCAGTTCCGATCATCACGTGAAATGGAGTAGTTTTCAATGGTGAACATCACTATGTTGATCATATCTACTATATGATTCACGCTCGACCTTTCGATCTCAGTGTTCCGAGGCCATATTTGCACATGCTAGGCTTGTCAAGTTTAACCCGAGTATTTCTGTGTGTGCAAAACTGGCTTGCACCCGTTGTAGGTGAACGTTGAGCTTATCACACCCGATCATCACGTGGTGTCTCGGCACGACGATTTTTGGCAACGGTGCATACTCAGGGAGAACACTTATACCTTGGAATTTAGTGAGAGATCATCTTATAATGCTACCGTCAATCAAAGCAAAATAAGATGCATAAAAGATAAACATCACATGCAATCTATATAAGTGATATGATATGGCCATCATCATCTTGTGCCTTTGATCTCCATCTCCAAAGCACCGTCATGATCACCATCGTCACCGGCGCGACACCTTGATCTCCATCGTAGCATCATTGTCGTCTTGCCAACTACTGTTTCTACGACTATCGCTACCGCTTAGTGATAAAGTAAAAACAATTACAGGGCGATTGCATTGCATACAATAAAGCAACAACCATATGGCTCCTGCCAGTTGCCGATAAGTCTGTTACAAAACATGATCATCTCATACAATAAAATTTAGCATCATGTCTTGACCATATCACATCACAACATGCCCTGCAAAAACAAGTTAGACGTCCTCTACTTTGTTGTTGCAAGTTTTACGTGGCTGCTATGGGCTGAGCAAGAATCGTTCTTACCTACACATCAAAACCAGAACGATATTTTGTCAAGTTAGTGTTGTTTTAACCTTCAACAAGGACCGGGCGTAACCACACTCGATTCAACTAAAGTTGGAGAAACTTACACCCGCCAGCCACCTATGTGCGAAGAACATCGGTAGAACCAGTCTCGCCTAAGCGTACACGTAATGTCGGTCCGGGCCGCTTCATCCAACAATACCGCTGAATCAAAGTATGACATGCTGGTAAGCAGTATGAATTGTATCGCCCACAACTCACTTGTGTTCTACTCGTGCATATAACATCTACGCATAAACCTGTCTCGGATGCCACTATTGGGGAATGCGGTAATTTCAAAATTTTCCTATGATCATGCAAGATCTATCTATGTGATGCATAGCAATGAGAGGGGGAGTGTATCTTCATACCCTTGAAGATGGCTAAGCAGAAGCGTTTATTAAGGCGGTTGATGTAGTCGTACACCTTCACGATCCGCCTCGATCAAGTACCAAATGTACAACACTTCCGCATTCAGCACACATTCAGCTCGATGACATCCTCGCCTTCTTGATCCAGCAAGACGGGCGAAGTAGTAGATGAGTTCTGGCGGCATGACAGTGTGGTGACGCTGTTGGTGAAGAACAATATCCGCAGGGCTTCGCCTAAGCACTACGGAAACTATGACGGAGGATAAACTAGAGGGGACAGAGTTGCTGGCACATGGCTTGGTGTTTCTTGATCTGTCTTTGGTGCTAGCCCTGCCCCTCTATTTATATGTTGAGCCTTGGGGTCGAAACTTGGAGTAAAATCCTCCACAAAGTCGGTTTCACCCGAAAGGCAAGAGTCCTTCTCGGACTCCAGGGCTAGATGCCAGGGTTCCCGGCGTCTAGACCCAGACGCCAGGGACCCTGGCGTCTGGCCCCTGGACTCCGCAAAACTTCCTTTTGCGCTTTCCAAAAACCTTGTGGGCTTTCCCCTTTGGCCCAAATAAAGTGTTCTCGTACCCAAACATTTCGGGAAACATCTGGAACCCCTTCCAGTGAATTCCGGAACCCTTCCGGAGACCAAACACTATTATCCCATATATCAATCTTTATCTCCGGACCATTCCGGACTTCCTCGTCATGTCCGTGATCATATCCGGGACTCCGAACAACATTTGGTCACCAACATACATAACTCATATAATACTATATCGTCAACGAACGTTAAGCGTGCGGACCCTACGGGTTCGTGAACTATGTATACATGATCGAGACACCTCTCTGGTCAATAACCAATAGCGGAACCTGGATGCCCATATTGGCTCCTACATATTCTACGAAGATCTTTATCGGTCGAACCGCATAACAACATACGTTGTTCCCTTTGTCATCGGTATGTTACTTGCCCGAGATTCAATCGTCGGTATCTCAATACCTAGTTCAATCTCGTTACCAGCAAGTCTCTTTACTCGTTCCGTAATGCATCATCCCGCAACTAACTCATTAGTCACATTGCTTGCAAGGCTTATGGTGATGTGCATTACCGAGAGGGCCCAGAGATACCTCTCTGACAATCGGAGTGACAAATCCTAATCTCGATCTATGCAAACTCAACAAGTACCATCGGAGACACCTGTAGAGCACCTTTATAATCACCCATTTACGTTGTGACGTTTGGTAGCACACAAAGTGTTCCTCCGGTATTCGGGAGTTGCATAATCTCATAGTCATAGGAACATATATAAGTCATGAACAAAGCAATAGCAATATACTAAATGATCAAGTGCTAAGCTAATGGAATGGGTCAAGTCAATCACATCATTCTCCTAATGATGTGATCCCGTTTATCAAATGACAACTCATGTCTATGGTTAGGAAACCTTAATCATCTTTGATTAACGAGCTAGTCAAGTAGAGGCATACTAGTGACACTATATTGTCTATGTATTCACACATGTATTATGTTTCCGGTTAATACAATTCTAGCATGAATAATAGACATTTATCATGAAATAAGGAAATAAATAATAACTTTATTATTGCCTCTAGGGCATATTTCCTTCAATAAAAACGATAATACTTCAAGCATACTAACAAGGCAATTATGTCTTCTCAAAATAACATGGCCAAAGAAAGCTTATCCCTACAAAATCATATAGTCTGGCTATGCTCCATCTTCGTCACACAAAATATTCAAATCATGCACAACCCCGGTTTCATCCAAGCAATTGTTTCATACTTTAGTGTTTTCAAACCTTTTCAACTTTCACGCAATAGATGAGCGTGAGTCATGGACATAACACTATAGGTGGAATAGAATGGTGGTTGTGGAGAAGAAAAAAAGAGGGAGATAGTCTCACATCAACTAGGCGTATCAATGGGCAATGGAGATGCCCATCAATATAGATCAATGTGAGTGAATAGGGATTTCCATGCAAGGGATGCACTAGAGCTATAAGTGTATGAAAGCTCAAAAAGAAACTAAGTGGGTGTGCATCCAACTTGCTTGCTCATGGAGACCTAGGGCATTTGAGGAAGCCAATCGTTGGAACATACAAGCCAATTTCTATAATGAAAAATTCCCACTAGTATATGAAAGTGACAAAATAAGAGACTCTCTATCATGAAGATCATGGTGCTACGTTGAAGCACAAGTGTGGAAAAAGGATAGTAACATTGTCCCTTCTCTATTTTTCTCTCATTTCTTTCTCTTTTTTTGATTGGCTTCTTTTGCCTATTTTTTTTATTTCCTCACATGGGACAATGCTCTAATAGTGAAGATCATCACACTTTTATTTACTTACAACTCAAGAATTACAACTCAGTACTTAGAACAAAATATGACTCTATGTGAATGCCTCCGGCGGTGTACCGGGATGTGCAATGACTCAAGAGTGACATGCATGAAAGAATTATGAAAGGTGGCTTTGCCACAAATACGATGTCAACTACATGATCATGCAAGGCAATATGACAATGATCAAGCGTGTCATAATAAACGGAACGGTGGGAAGTTGCATGGCAATATATCTCGGAAGGGCTATGGAAATGCCATAATAGGTAGGTATGGTGGCTGTCTTGAGGAAGGTATATGGTGGGTGTATGGTACCGGCGAAAGTTGCGCGACACAAGAGAGGCTAGCAATGGTTGAAGGGTGAGAGTGCATATAATCCATGGACTCGACATTAGTCATAAAGAACTCACATACTTATTGCAAAAATCTAAAAGTAATCAAAACCAAGCACTATGCGCATGCTCCTAGGGGAAGGGTTGGTAGGAGTTAACCATTGCGCGATCTCGACCTCCACACAAAGGATGACAATCAAAGGAATACTTCATGCTCCAAATTTGTTACACAACGGTTCACCATATGTGCATGCTACGTGACTCACAAACCTCAACACAAGTATTTCTCAAATTCACAATTAATCCACTAGCATGACTCTAATATCACCATCTTCATATCTCAAAACAATCATAGAGAATCAAACTTCTCATAGTATTCAATGCACTTTATATGAATTTTTTTATTATATCCCTCTTGGATGCCTATCATATTAGGACTAAATTTATAACCCAAGAAAATTACCATGCTGTTCTAAAAACTCTCAAAATAATATAAGTGAAGCATGAGAGTTCATCAATTTCTTCAAAATAAAACCACCATCGTGCTCTAAAAAGATATAAGTGAAGCACTAGAGCAAACAACAAACTACTCCAAAAGATATAAGTGAATATCAATGAGCAGTCGAATAATTATACAACTATGTGAAGACTCTCTAACATTTAAGAATTTCAGATCTTGGGATATTATTTAAACAGCAAGCAAAACAAAATAAAATGACATGATGCTCCAAGCAAAACACATATCATGTGGTGAATAAAAATATAGCTTCAAGTAAAGTTACCGATGAACAAAGACGAAAGAGGGGATGCCATCAGGGGCATCCCCAAGCTTAGGCTCTTGGTTGTCCTTGAATATTAACTTGGGGTGCCTTGGTTATCACCAATCTTAGGCTCTTGCCACCCCTTATTCCGTAGTCCATCGAAGCTTCACCCAAAACTTGAAAACTTCACAACAGAAAACTCAACAGAAAATCTCATAAGCTCCGTTAGTATAAGAAAATAAATCACCACTTTGGGTACTGTTGTGAACTCATTCTTTATTCATATTGGTGTTATATATACTCTATTCCAACTTCTCTATGGTTCATACCCTCCGATACTACTCATAGATTCATCAAAATAAGCAAACAATACATAGAAAATAGAATCTGTCAAAAACAGAATAGTCTGTAGTAATATGTAACTCTCGAATACTTCTGTAACTCCAAAATTCTGAAACAATTAGTTCCACCTGAGAAATTTGTGCACCAATCCATAGCAAAAAGAATCAGGTCAAAATCACGTTTCAATAAGATTCTGAAAATTATTTACTGAGCGCAAAAGTTTCTGATTTTCAGCACGATCAACACAACTATCACCACAAGCTATCCTAAAGGCTTTACTTGGCACTTCATTGAAACAAAAGCTATAAAACATGATTAACATAGTAGCTTAATCATGTGAACACACGAAAATAGTAGGGGTAAATATTGGGTTGTCTCGCAACAAGCGCTTTTCTTTAATGCCTTTCTAGTTAGGCATGATGATTTCAATGATGCTCGTATAAAAGATAGGAATTGAAACACAGCGGGAGCATCATGAATAATATGACTAGGACATTTAAGTCTAACCCACTTCCTATGCCTAGGGATTTTGTGAGCAAACAATTCATGGAAGCAAGAATCAACTAGCATAGAAAGGCAATACAAGCAAAACTTCAAGATTTTAAGCACATAGAGAGGAAAGTTGATATTATTGCAACTCCTACAAGCATATATTCCCCCCTCATAATAATTTTCAGTAGTATCATGAATGAATTCAACAATATAACCATCACATAAAGCATTATTTTCATGATCCCCAAGCATATAAATTTTATTACTCTCCACATAAGAAAATTTCTTCTCATGAATAGTAGTGCGATCAAGCTCAACAAAATAACTATCATGTGAGGCATAATCCAATTGAAAATTAAAATCAAGATGACAAGTTTCATGGTTATCATTATTCTTTATAGCATACATGTCATCACAATAATCATCATAGATAGCAACTTTGTTCTCATAATCAATTGGAACCTCTTCTGAAATAGTGGATTCATCACTAAATAAAGACATGCCTCTCCAAATCCACTTTCATAATTATCACAATAAGATTAAACACCCTCCAAAATAGTGGGATCATTACTTCCTAAAGTTGACACTCTTCCAAACCCAGTTTCATCAATATAATCATCATAATTAGGAGGCATGCTATCATCATAATAAATTTGCTCATCAAAACTTGGGGGACTAAAAATATCATATTCATCAAAAACATAGCATCCCTAAGCTTGTGGCTTTGCATATCATTAGCATCATGGATATTAAAGGAATTCATACTAAGAACATTGCAATCATACTCATCAAACAAAGATTTATGCCAAACATTTTATTGCATTCTTCTTCTAAAACTTTGGCACAATTATCGGAATCCTTATTTTCACGAAAGACATTAAAAAGATGAAGCATATGAGTCAACCTCAATTCCATTTTTTGTAATTCCTTTTATAGACTAAACTAGTGATAAAATAAGAAACAAAAAGATTCGATTGCAAGATCTAAAGATATACCTTCAAGCACTAACCAACCCGGCAATGGCGCTAGAAAAGAGCTTGATGTCTACTACACAACCTTCTTCTTGTAGACATTGTTGGGCCTCCAAGTGCAGAGGTTTGTAGGACAGTAGCAAATTTCCCTCTAGTGGATGACCTAAGGTTTATCAATCCGCAGGAGGCGTAGGGTGAAGATGGTCTCTCTCAAACAACCTTGCAACCAAATAACAAAGAGTCTCTTGTGTCCCCAACACACCCAATACAATGGTAAATTGTATAGGTGCACTAGTTCGGCGAAGAGATGGTGATACAAGTGCAATACGGATGGTAGATATAGGTTTTTGTAATCTGAAAATATAAAAACAGCAAGGTAGCAACCGATAAAAGTGAGCACAAACGGTATTGCAATCCTTCGAAACAAGGCCTAGGGTTCATACTTTCACTAGTGAAAGTTCTCTCAACAAAGATAACATAATTGGATCATATAACAATCCCTCAACGTGCAACAAAGAGTCACTCCAAAGTCAGTAATAGCGGAGAACAAACGAAGAGATTATTGTAGGGTACGAAACCATCTCAAAGTTATTCTTTCCGATCAATCCATTGGGCTTTTCCTATAAGTGTCATGAACAACCCTAGAGTTCGTACTAAAATAACACCTTAAGACACACATCAACCAAAACCCTAATGTCACCTAGATACTCCAATGTCATCACAAGTATCCGCGGGTATGATTATACGATATGCATCACACAATCTTAGATTCATCTATTCAAACCAACACAAAGAACTTCATAGAGTGCCCAAAGGTTTCCACTGGAGAGTCAAGACGAAAACGTGTGCCAACCCCAAAGCATAGATTCCCAAGGTCACGGAACTTGCAAATTGATCACCAAAACATACATCAGGTGAATCAATAGAATACCCCATTGTCACCACGGGTATCCCACGCAAGACATACATCAAGTGTTCTCAAATCCTTAAAGACTCAATCCGATAAGATAACTTCAAAGGGAAAACTCAATCCATTACAAGAAGGTAGAGGGGGAGAAGCATCATAAGATCCACGTATAATAACAAAGCTCGCGGTACATCAAGATCGTGCCACATCAAGAACACGAGAGAGAGAGAGAGATAAAAAACATAGCTACTGGTACATACCCAGGGTGAACTACTCCCTCCTCGTCATGGAGAGCGCCATGATGATGAAGATGGCCACCGGTGATGGATCCCACCTCCGGAAGGGTGCCGGAACATGGCCCCGATTGGTTTTTGGTGGCTACAGAGGCTTGCGGCTGCGGAACTCCCGATCTAGGTTTTCTTTTCGGGGGTTTCTGTATTTATAGGAATTTTTGGCGCCGGTCTCACGTCAGG
>NC_041387.1:495599409-495620033 GCF_002162155.2 Triticum dicoccoides
GGGGGGTCTCCTAGTCATCCACGAGGTAGGGGGCGCGCCCAGGGGGGTAGGGCGCGCCCTCCACCATCGTGGATGGCTCGGGACTCTTCTGGCCCAACTCTTTTACTTCGGGGGCTTCTTTTGGTCCATAAAAAATCCACAAAAATTGGCAGGTCAATTGGACTCCGTTTGGTATTCCTTTTCTGTAAAACTCAAAAACAAGGAAAAAACAGAAGCTGTCACTGGGCTTTAGGTTAATAGGTTAGTCCCAAAAATCATATAAAATAGCATACAAATGCATATAAAACATTCAAGATGGATAATATATAGCATGGAACAATAAAAAATTATAGATACATTGGAGACGTATCAGTACACTGTGATGTGTTCATGTGCGAACAGTTTGCAGTGTCGTACACCTATGTTTGCGGGCGATTTGAGGGTCCGCCTTGTAGATGCCTGAGCGAGGCTGTAAAGGTACGACAATCTATGGGGCCGGCAAAGGTCCCTTTGCGTTTCGGCTGTGAGGATCAACAATGCACAAAGAGCAAATCCAACAGAGACACACACAGTTTACCCAGTTCAGACCACGTGAGGTGTGAAACCCTACTCCTGCTATTGCGGATTTATGTGTATGAGCTCATATTACAAATGAGCGCAGCTTGCCGGCAAGGTGCGCGCGAAGTGGAGCTACTACGCGTAATTGAGTCACTACAATGGCAAAACAGTAATTACATCTGGTCAATAGTGGCTACAGTGCTATCATACCTAAGCCTGTCGGATTAGGACAAAATCAATAAATGCGCCGTCACGGGTCGTGCTGGGGGTGATCTCGGGCAAGGAAGTGTCTCTCCTTCCGTGTCATTCACCCAGCTACCTTCTATTCCTTTGCCACACGCCTGAGACGGATGGCAATAAAGTTGGTCTTCGGCGGTGAGCTGACACGTACTCCGACAAGTCTCACGTAACCGCATTGCCCGCTCGACACCTATTTGACAAGCGACTAGCTGGTCGCTAAGGTGGAGCGGTGGAGACAGAGGAAGCTTGCCGGCACGGAGCTTACCTGGTCTTCTCTTGCCGGTGTGTAGCTTGCTGGCAACCAGGATCTTGATCTTCAGTACTTCCTTAGTACTTCTCGATCACCTGCCTGAAGGTCTTCTTCATGGTTTTGTTAACTTAGTGTTGTGTCTTGGGCATAGCTATTCTCCGGCAAGCCCTTACTGTCGGGAAGGCTACTACCGTTTGTGCATAAGCCAGGGTATTAAAGCACTCATGTTTTAGTACACCGACATAGGCCGTCCTCATTTTATGTTTAAACCTTTAGGAAACGATTTAAGTGTAATTTGATTTTAATGAGGCTAGCCATGAGGTCTTCCCATCAATCAAAGAGAAAAAAACTAGGAGCAGATATTTTCCTTGTCTCCGTTGGTGGGGACGAAAGGGACCGGGCTACATGCGCCCTTCTTATCTTGACGCAAGTAACACCGGTGGGCGACAACCGCTGGTACTAGTCTGCACAAGGATTCAGTAAGAAACCATATCATCAAAGATTCGATTCAGAGACTAAACGTCAAGGTATCTGTTTCAGAAGAAAACGTTAACATATGCGAAAGGAGACAATGCTTTCAGTTTGATTGCCTTGCCGATCGGTTTGCACCCCATCATGCCGTCCATCTTCACAAGGATTGGCTCCTTGTGAATCGATCTTTCAGTTTCAGCCATCCATCTTTCTTCAGACTGCCTTCCGTTTATGAGGCAGCCTTGAGCCTCAGGATACTAAACATCGCACAACGCTACGCAGTCGGCAACATCACGCGTCCCTTTCAGAATTGGAATTTCCCTCCAGCGTCGGAACAAGAGGAAGGATGACGAAGCAAAACATCCATCAGACGGGCCTGCAACTGCATGCGTCGGACTCATGCGCGCGTGGTGCACCGGCGAGGCGTCCGTGCCTCTTGCTCATATGATTGGGATCTCCGCGGTGACGCACATTGCGTGGGTATCGCCGCCGCCGTTTCCACGGATACTACGACTAGCTAGAGGTTTTCACCGATCTTCCTCTCCTTTCTTTCCTGCGGATCCCATCGTTTCAGGCTTGCAGGCAGCGAAGAAAAGCGCAAGAGAACATGCAGAAATGGACAAGGGGAAAATGACCGCTTAGCCCAAGTTGGGTAATTCGATCGCAGCAGAAAAGCGCCAAAACTTTTCTATCACCGTTTGATCGAGGAGGCGATACGTATCTTATCTACTGAATGTGTCATTCGCAGCCTGAGAGATTTCATGCTTTTGATGCTGCGCTGAAAAATGCAGGCCTACTAGCTAGCTACAGGGAAAACGAACAGCTTGGAGACCACACTAGTTTTTCTCTTCTTCGTCATTATTTTCCTCCTTGTCGCGGGTCATGCCCGCAGCGGCATGTGTTAGGTGACGAGGCCGGCTGGATCATGCTGCGCGCGTGTCGATCACAGGCTCACAGCAAGTTCGCGGTGGAAGGCATGTGAGGTGCCGAGCTAGCACGTAGATCCCGATCTGCATATAGATAAACCTGCATAACTACTCCACTTATCCTTGTCCAATGAGATGCATGGTAAGGCCAACTCGAGCGCGCGACCCCATCCCGTCCGGGTGCATCCGTTTGAGGTAGAATGAACGAATATCGCGATCCAACGCGCGGCCTCAAAACGGACAAATATCTGGATTTCGTCCGTTTTCGACCTGTTCCCGGTTCAAACTTGCGCCTCGGCGTGAAACGAACATCGCGCAGACGGGCTGGACACATGCCCTTGTCCTTCCCGTGGCCCGCCTGTTGGTGACACTAGCACTCCATTCGCCTCCAACGCCTCCACCCGCTCTCCCCCGCCCCACCCCGCCGCCGGCGCCGCCACTATTTTCCGGCCACCTCCTCACTGCTCACCCCTCCCCCCCCGTCCGTCCGTACCAAATCACGTCTCGACATGGCCGCCACCACGCCCGCGCTTTCGTATGAGTTTTGGCCGTCGCCGTCGTAGCCGGTGCCAGAGGGGATACGACTGTCGGCGACGGGTATGGACCACGACAACTTCCGTCGAGTGCTCCAGAGCGGCTAATAGCCGGCCGCCAACCACCCCTGCTGCATCGAGGTGATCATCGTGGCCTTTTTGCCACCACGACCGCAAGGTGTTTGACACTTTGCCCACAAAGGTATGGACAGTGGAGATGAATTTTTCTTCCACCACTTCATTTATTCATCGGACGATTCGTTCTCAGATGACGAAGATCTTGTGGCGGTTGCACTGGTCGTTCACGAACACATTGAACGGCAGCTTCTCGGTACAGGGGGTCAATCCCTGGCCGTGCTCCCAACCTAAACCGCAACACACACACACACACAGAGAGAGAGAGAGAGAGAGAGAGAGAGAGAGACCATGCTCTGCTCTATGCCGATTACTTTGCGAATACCCTGCTCTACAAGCCGGATAAATTTCGTTGTTGTTTTCGTATGGCAAGGCATCTGTTCAGTTGTATCCAATAGGGAGTGGTTGCTCATGACTCATACTTCGAGTGCAAGACGGATGCCCTTGGCAAGCTTGGATTCCCCTCTTACCAGAAACGCACCACGGCCATCCGCATGCTTGCATATGGAATTCCCGATGATTTGGTGGATGAATATGTGTGTATGAGTGAGACGATATGTCTGTTGTCACTGTACAACTTCTGCAAGGCCGTGGTGGCAGTGTTTGGCCCTGGGTACTTGAGGCAGCCAAATGCCGCTGATACAGAAAGGTTGTTGGCGACCAACGCAGTTAGAGGCTTTACAGGCATGCTTGGCAGTATAGATTGTATGCACTAGGAGTGGAAGAACTGTCCATTTGCTTGGCAGGGCCAATATAAGGGGCGTGTTAAAGCGTGCGCTATCATATTAAAAGCGGTGGCTTCACAAGATCTTTGGATATGGCATTCTTTCTTTAGCATGGTAGGTTCTCACAATGATATTGTTATGACGCTGCTAGAAGGAGGGCGCGAGAGGGCCGGCCGGGGGCCTTTTTGCCCACGCCCGGGCAAGAGGGAAGGGATTTCCTTCTTAATTCTTGCTTGATTAGATTGATACATCTCCTCTCTTTATATAGAGAGGTTTACTTGACTCCCAAGCAAGGCTTACTTGACCCCTATGCAAGCGACCCTTGTCTCTAACTAACCCTAAGACTAATGGGCCCATTAGGCCCATTACATACTCTAACACTACAACCCACCTGGACATGCAGCTTGTCCTCGAGCTGCAGCCTACTTATAACCATGACTCGACGCAACACAAACCTAACACCTAAAAACAAGCCTTTTGTTGGGGAATGTAGTAATTTCAAAAAAAAAATCCTACACACACACAAGATCATGGTGATGCATAGCAACGAGAGGGGAGAGTGTGTCCACGTACCCTCATAGACCGTAAGCGGAAGCGTTAGCACAACGCGGTTGATGTAGTCGTACGTCTTCACAGCCTGACCGATCAAGCACCGAAAGCACGGCACCTCCGAGTTCTTGCACACGTTCAGCTCGATGACGTCCCTCGAACTCCGATCCAGCCGAGTGTCGAGGGAGAGTTCCGTCAGCACGACGACGTGGTGACGATGATGATGTTCTACCAACGCAGGGCTTCGCCTAAGCACCACTACGATATTATCGAGGTGGATTATGGTGGAGGGGGGCACCGCACACGGCTAAGAGATCAATGATCAATTGTTGTGTCTAGAGGTGCCCCCTGCCCCCGTATATAAAGGAGCAAGGGGGAGGGGTCGGCTGGCCAGGAGGGGCGCGCCAGGAGGAGTCCTCCTCCCACCGGAAGTAGGACTCCCCCCTTCCTTGTTGGAGTAGGAGAGGAGAGGGAAGGAGAGAGGGAGAGAGAGGGGAAATGATAGGGGGGGGGGCGCCGCCCCCCTCCTTGTCCAATTAGGACTTGGGGGGAGGGGCGCGCGGCTGCCCCTTGGACGCCTCTCCTCTTCCGCCACTTGGGCCCATGAGGCCCATTAACCTCCGGGGGGGTTACTGAACCCCCCGGTACTCCGGTATATATCCGGTAATCCCCGAAACCATTCCGGTGTCCGAATATAGTCGTCCGATATATCAATCTTCATGTATCGACCATTTTGAGACTCCTCGTCATGTCCGTAATCACATCCAGGACTCTGAACTACCTTCGGTACATCAAAACATATAAACTCATAATATAACTGTCATCCAACTTTAAGCGTGTGAACCCTACGGGTTCAAGAACAATGTAGACATGACCGAAACACTTTTCCGGTCAATAACCAATAGTGGAACCTGGATGCTCATATTGGCTCCCACATGTTGTACGAAGATCTTTATCGGTCAAACCGCATAACAACATACGTTGTTCCCTTTGTCATCGGTATGTTACTTGCCCGAGATTCGATCGTTGGTATCTCAATACCTAGTTCAATCTCGTTACCGGCAAGTCTCTTTACTCATTATGCAATGCATCATTTCGTAACTAACTCATTAGTCACATTGCTTGCAAGGCTTATAGTGATGTGCATTACTGAGAAGGCCTAGAGATACCTCTCCGACAATCGGAGTGACAAATCCTAATCTCAAAATACGCCAACCCAACAAGTACCTTCGGCGACACCTGTAGAGCACCTTTATAGTCACCCAGTTACGTTGTGATGTTTGGTAGCACACAAAGTGTTCCTCCGGTAAACTGGAGTTGCATAATCTCATAGTCACAGGAACATGTATAAGTCATGAAGAAAGCAGTAGCAACATACTAAACGATCAAGTGCTAAGCTAACGGAATGGGTCAAGTCAATCACATCATTCTCTCAATGATGTGATCCCGTTAATCAAATGTCAACTCTTTTGTCCATGGCTAGGAAACATAACCATCTTTGATAAACGAGCTAGTCAAGTAGAGGCATACTAGTGACACTCAGTTTGTCTATGTATTCACACATGTATGATGTTTCCGGTCAATACAATTCTAGCATGAATAATAAACATTTATCATGATATAAGGAAATAAATAATAACTTTATTATTGCCTCTAGGGCATATTTCCTTCAGTCTCCCACTTGCACTAGAGTCAATAATCTAGATTACACAGTAATGATTCTAACACCCATGGAGCCTTGGTGCTGATCATGTTTTGCTCATGGAAGAGGCTTAGTCAATGGGTTTGCAACATTCAGATCTGTATGTATCTTACAAATCTCTATGTCTCCCACCTGGACTTGATCCCGGATGGAATTGAAGCGTCTCTTGATGTGCTTGGTCTTCTTGTGACATCTGGATTCCTTTGCCAAGGCAATTGCACCAGTATTGTCACAGAAGATTTTCATTGGACCTGATGCACTAGGTATGACACCTAGATCGGATATGAACTCCTTCATCCAGACTCCTTCATTTGCTGCTTCCGAAGCAGCTATGTACTCCGCTTCACATGTAGATCCCGCCACGATGCTTTGTTTGGAACTGCACCAACTGACAGCTCCACCATTCAATATAAACACGTATCCGGTTTGCGATTTAGAATCGTCCGGATCAGTGTCAAAGCTTGCATCGACGTAACCATTTACGACTAGCTCTTTGTCACCTCCATAAATGAGAAACATATCCTTAGTCCTTTTCAGGTATTTCAGGATATTCTTGACCGTTGTCCAGTGATCCACTCCTGGATTACTTTGGTACCTCTCTGCTAAACTTATTATTAAGCATACATTAGGTCTGGTACACATCATTGCATACATGATAGAGCCTATGGCTGAAGCATAGGGAACATCTTTCATTTTCTCTCTATCTTCTGCTGTGGTCGGGCATTGAGTCTGACTCAACTTCACACCTTGTATTACAGGCAAGAACCCTTTCTTTGCTTGATCCATTTTGAACTTTTTCAAAACTTTATCAAGGTATGTACTCTGTGAAAGTCCAATTAAGCGCCTTGATCTATCTCTATAGATCTTGATGCCCAATATGTAAGCAGCTTCACCGAGGTCTTTCATTCAAAAACTTTTATTCAAGTTTCCTTTTATGATATCCAGAAATTCTATATTATTTCCAATCAATAATATGTTGTCCACATATAATATTAGAAATGCTACAGAGCTCCCACTCACTTTCTTGTAAATACAGGCTTCTCCAAAAGTCTGTATAAAACCATATGCTTTGATTACACTATCAAAGCGTTTATTCCAACTCCGAGAGGCTTGCACCAGTCCATAAATGGATCGCTGGAGCTTGCACACTTTGTTAGCATCCTTTGGATCGACAAAACCTTCTGGTTGCATCATATACAACTCTTCTTCCAGAAATACATTCAGGAATGCAGTTTTTACATCCATTTGCCAAATTTCATAATCATAAAATGCATCAATTTCTAACATGATTTAGACAGACTTAAGCATCGCTACAGGTGAGAAAGTCTCATCATAGTCAACCCCTTGAACTTGTCGAAAACCTTTCGCAACAAGTCGAGCTTTGTAGATAGTAACATTACCATCAGCGTCAGTCTTCTTCTTGAAGATCCATTTATTCTCAATGGCTTGCCAATCATCGGGCAAGTCAACCAAAGTCCACATTTTGTTCTCATACATGGATCCCATCTCAGATTTCATGGCCTCAAGCCATTTTGTGGAATCTGGGCTCATCATCGCTTCCCCATAGTTCGTAGGCTCGCCATGGTCAAGTAACATGACCTACAGAATAGGATTGTCGTCCCACTCTGGTGCGGATCTTACTCTGGTTGACCTACGAGGTTCGGTAGTAACTTGATCTAAAGTTTCATGATCAATATCATTAGCTTCCTCACTAATTGGCGTAAACGTCACAGGAACTGGTTTCTGCGATGAACTATTTTCCAATAAGGGAGCAGGTACAGTTACCTCATCAAGTTCTACTTTCCTCCACTCACTTCTTTTGAGAGAAACTCCTTCTCTAGAAAGGATCCATTCTTGGCAACGAATGTTTTGCCTTCGGATCTGTGAGAGAAGGTGTACCCAACAGTCTCATTTGGGTATCCTATGAAGACACATTTCTTCGAATTGGGTTCGAGCCTATTAGGGTGAAGCTTTTTCACATAAGCATCACAACCCCAGACTTTAAGAAACGACAACTTTGGTTTCTTGCCAAACCATAGTTCATAAGGCGTCATCTCAACGGATTTTGATGGTGCCTTGTTTAACGTGAATGCGGCCGTCTCTAAAGCATAACCCCAAAACGATAGCGGTAAATCAGTAAGAGACATCATAGATCGCACCATATCTAGTAAAGTGTGATTGCGACGTTCAAACACACCATTATGTTGTGGTGTTCCGGGTGGCGTGGGTTGCGAAACTATTCCGCATTGTTTCAAATGTAAACCAAACTCGTAACTCAAATATTCTCCCCCACGATCAGATCGTAGAAACTTAATTTTCTTGTTACGATGGTTTACAACTTCACTCTGAAATTCTTTGAACTTTTCAAATGTTTCAGACTTATGTTTCATTAAGTAGATATACCCATATCTGCTTAAATCATCTGTGAAGGTGAGAAAGTAATGATACCTGCCGCGAGCTTCAATATTAAATGGACCACATACATCAATATGTATGATTTCCAACAAATCAGTTGCTCGCTCCATAGTTCCGGAGAATGGCATTTTAGTCATCTTGCCCATGAGGCATGGTTCGCAAGTACCAAGTGATTCATAATCAAGTGATTCCAAAAGTCCATCAGTATGGAGTTTCTTCATGCTCTTTACACCAATATGACCTAAACGGCAGTGCCACAAATAAGTTGCACTATCATTATCAACTCTGCATCTTTTGGTTTCAACATTATGAATATGTGTATCACTACTATCGAGATTCATCAAAAACAGACCACTCTTTAAGGGTGCATGACCATAAAAGAATTACTCGTATAAATAGAACAACCATTATTCTCATATTTAAATGAATAACCGTCTCGCATCAAACAAGATCTAGATATAATGTTCATGCTCAACGTTGGCACCAAATAACAATTATTTAGGTCTAAAACTAATCTCGAAGGTAGATGTAGAGGTAGCGTGCCGACGGCGATCACATCGACTTTGGAACCATTTCCCATGCGCATCGTCACCTCGTCCTTAGCCAGTGTCCGCTTAATCCGTAGTCCCTGTTTTGAGTTGCAAATATTAGCAATAGAACTAGTATCAAATACCCAGGTGCTACTGCGAGCTCTGGTAAGGTACACATCAATAACATGTATATCACATATACCTTTGTTCACCTTGCCATCCTTCTTATCCGCCAAATACTTGGGGCAGTTCCGCTTCCAGTGACCAGTCTGTTTGCAGTAGAAGCACTCAGTCTCAGGCTTAGGTCCAGACTTGGGTTTCTTCTCTTGAGCAGCAACTTGTTTGCCATTCTTCTTGAAGTTCCCCTTCTTCTTCCCTTTACCTTTTTTCTTGAAACTGGTGGTCTTGTTGACCATCAACAATTGATGCTCCTTTTTGATTTCTACCTCCACATCCTTTAGCATTGCGAAGAGCTCGGGAATAGTCTTGTTCATCCCTTGCATATTATAGTTCATCACAAAGCTCTTGTAGCTTGGTGGCAGTTATTGAAGAATTCTGTCAATGACACTATCATCAGGAAGATTAACTCCCAGTTGAATCAAGTGATTATTATACCCAGACATTTTGAGTATATGTTCACTGACAGAACTATTCTCTTCCATCTTGCAGCTATAGAACTTATTGGAGACTTCAGATCTCCCAATCCGGGCATTTGCTTGAAATATCAACTTCAACTCCTGGAACATCTCGTATGCTCCATGACGTTCAAAACATCGTTGAAGTCCCGGTTCTTAGCCGTAAAGCATGGCGCGCTGAACTATCGAGTAGTCATCAGCTTTGCTCTGCCAAACATTCACAACATCTGCAGTTGCATCTGCAGCAGGCCTGGCATCCAGCGGTGCTTCCAGGACATAATTCTTCTGTGCAGCAATGAGGATAATCCTCAAGTTACGGACCTAGTACGTGTAATTGCTACCATCATCTTTCAACTTTACTTTCTCAAGGAACGCATTAAAAATTCAACGGAACAATAGCACGAGCCATCTATCTACAATCAACATAGACATGCAAAATACTATCAGGTACTAAGTTCATGATAAATTTAAGTTCAATTAATCATATTACTTAAGAACTCCCACTTAGATAGACATCCCTCTAATCATCTAAGTGATCACGTGATCCAAATCAACTAAACCATAACCGATCATCACGTGAAATGGAGTAGTTTTCAATGGTGAACATCATTATGTTGATCATATCTACTATATGATTCACGCTCGACCTTTCGCTCTCAGTGTTCCGTGGCCATATCTGCATATGCTAGGCTTGTCAAGTTTAACCTGAGTATTCTGCGTGTGCAAAACTGGCTTACACCCATTGTAGATGGACGTAGAGCTTATCACACCCGATCATCACATGGTGTCTGGGCACGACGAACTTTGGCAATGGTGCATACTCACGGAGAACACTTATTCCTTGAAATTTAGTGAGAGATCATCTTATAATGCTACCATCAATCAAAGCAAAATAAGATGCATAAAGGATAAACATCACATGCAATCAATATAAGTGATATGATATGGCCATGATCATCTTGTGCTTGTGATCTCCATCTTCGAAGCACCGTCATGATCACCATCGTCACCGGCGCGATGATACTTCTCCAACGTATCTATAATTTATGAAGCATTCATGCTATATTACTATCTGTTTTGAACGATTTTGGGCTTTATCATCCACTTCTATATTATTTTTGGGACTAACCTATTAACCGGAGGCCCAACCCAGATTTGCTGTTTTATGCCTATTTCAGTGTTTCGAGGAAAAGGAATATCTGACAGAGTCAAAACGGAACGAAATCAACTGGAGAAGTTATTTTTGGAAGGAAACCTACCAGATAGACTTGGACCCTACGTCAGGAGATGAGGGAGGTGCTCACGAGGGTGGGGGCGCGCCCACCCCCCTAGGGCGCGCCTCCTGCCTCATGGGGCCCCGTAGCTCCACCGACGTACCCCCTGCACCCATATATACCTACGTACCCTAAAACTTCCAGAATAGAAGATAGATCGGGAGTTCCGCCGCCGCAAGCCTCTGTAGCCACCAAAAACCTCTCGGGAGCCCTTCCCGGCACCCTGCCGAAGTGGGATCCCATCACCGGTGGCCATCTTCATCATCCCGGTGCTATCCATGACGAGGAGGGAGTAGTTCACGCTCGGGGCTGAGGGTATGTACCAGTAGCTATGTGTTTGATCTCTCTCTCTCTCTCATGTTCTCTCTCGTGTTCCCTCTATGGCACGATCTTGATGTATCCCGAGCTTTGCTATTTGACGACCCACAAGTATAGGGGATCTATCATAGTCCTTTCGATAAGTAAGAGTGTCGAACCCAATGAGGAGCAGAAGGAAATGATAAGCGGTTTTTAGCAAGGTATTCTCTGCAAGTACTGAAATAAGTGGTAACAGATAGTCTTGTGATAAGATAAATTGTAACGAGCAACAAGTAACAAAAGTAAATAAGGTGCAGCAAGGTGGCCCAATCCTTTTTTGTAGCAAAGGACAAGCCTGGACAAACTCTTATGATAGGAAAATCGCTCCCGAGGACACATGGGAATATCGTCAAGCTAGTTTTCATCACGCTCATATGATTCGCGTTCGGTACTTTGATAATTTGATATGTGGGTGGACCGGTGCTTGGGTACTGCCCTTACTTTGACAAGCATCCCACTTATGATTAACCTCTATTGCAAGCATCCGCAACTACAACAAAAGTATTAAGGTAAACCTAACCATAGCATGAAACATATGGATCCAAATCAGCCCCTTACAAAGCAACGCATAAACTAGGGTTTAAGCTTCTGTCACTCTAGCAACCCATCATCTACTTATTACTTCCCAATGCTTTCCTCTAGGCCCAAATAATGGTGAAGTGTTATGTAGTCGACGTTCACATAACACCACTAGAGGCTAGACAACATACATCTTATCAAAATATCGAACGAATACCAAATTCACATGACTACTAATAGCAAGACTTCTCCCTTGTCCTAAGGAACAAGCGTAATTACTCACAAAGCATATTCATGTTCATAATCAGAGGGGTAATAAAGTGCATAAAGGATCTGAACATATGATCTTCCACCAAATAAACCAACTAGCATCAACTACAAGGAGTAATCAACACTACTAGCAAACTACTAGCACCAATCTCGTACTTGGAGACAAGAATTGGATACAAGAGATGAACTAGGGTTTGGAGATGAGATGGTGCTGATGGAGATTGCCCTCTCCCGATGAGAGGAGCATTGGTGATGATGATGGTGATGATTTCCCCCTCCCGGAGGGAAGTGTCCTCGGCAGAACAGCTCTGCCAGAGCCCTAGATTGGTTCTGCCAAGGTTCCGCCTCATGGCGGCGGAGTCCCGTCCCGAAAGGTTGCTTCCTATTTTTTTTCTCATTGAAAGACTTCATATAGGAGAAGATGGGCATCGGAGAGCCACCAGGGGGCCCACGAGGTAGGGGGCGCGCCCAGGGGGGGCACCCCCCACCCTCGTGAGCAAGGTGTGGCCCCCTGGCCTTCATCTTTGGCGATGATTTTTCTTTATTTATTTCAAGGTATTCCGTGGAGTTTCAGGACTTTTGGAGTTGCGTAGAATAGGCCTCCAATATTTGCTCCTTTTCCAGCCCAGAATTCCAGCTGCCGGCATTCTCCCTCTTCATGTAAACCTTGTAAAATAAGAGAGAATAGCCATAAGTATTGTAACATAACGTGAAATAGCAGCCCATAATGTAATAAATATTGTCATAAAAGCATGATGCAAAATGGACGTATCAACTCCCCCAAGCTTAGACCTCACCTGTCCTCAAGCGAAAAGCCGATAACAATAAATATGTCCTCATGTTTAGAGGTAGAGGCGTCGATAAAAACAAAATACGAACATGAAGGCATCATGATTATTTCGTAACAGCAACATATATATTGTCATATGATTACTCATGTTCAAGTGATGATCTTTTCACAAAGCCAAAGCATGAATCAGAAACCTTATTGGGCACTAACAATTATAATCTCAGTCATTGAAGCAATTGCAATTTATCATAACATCGGAAAGAGTCTATGTCAGAGCTTTAAAAGCAAGTCCACATACTCAACTATCACTTAGTCCTTCATAATTGCTAGCACTCACGCGATACTTGTGGTTACGGAGTTTTAATCGGACACAGAGAAAGATAGGGGCTTATAGTTTTGCCCCACAACCTTTTACCTCAAGGGTAATGTCAACAATAATAATTCATGCTCCCCTACATCCAATTAGATATGTATATCATACTCTTTCCAACATGCTGAGCTTGCCAAAGGATAAAATGAAAAAGGAAAGGTGAAGATCACCATGACTCTTGCATAAGGTAAAGGATAATAATAAAAGATAGACCCTTCGCAGAGGGAAGCAGAGGTTGTCATGCGTGTTTAGGGTTGATGCACAAAATCTTAATGCAAAAGAACGTCACTTTATATTGCCCCTTGCATGTGAACCTTTATTATGCAGTTCGTCGCTTTTATTGCGTCCACAACAAGTTCGTACAAAGCTTATTTCTCTGCACTAATAAGTCATGCATATTTAGAGAGCAATTTTTATTGCTTGCACTGATGACAACTTACTTGAAGGATCTTACTCAATCCATAGGTAGATATGGTGGACTCTCATGGCAAAACTGGTTTAAGGGTATTTGGAAGCACAAGTAGTATTTCTACTTGGTGCTAAGAATTTGGCTAGCATGAGGGGGAAAGGCAAGCTCAACACGGTAGAGGATCCATGACAACATACTTTATCTCGGATGTAAGAAAACATAACTCATTATGTTGTCTTCCTTGTCCAACCTCAACTCTTTAGCTTGTCATATTTTAATGAGTGCTCCCAATCATAAAAGATGTCAATGATAATATATCTATATGTGAAACCTCTCTTTCGTTATTACTTCCTATTAATTGCAACGATGACCAAAGCTATATTTGCCAACTCCCAACAACTTTTAATCATCATACTCTCTCTATGTGAAGTCATTACTTTCACTAAGATCAATATGAACTCTTTGATTTTTTTTATTCTTTTTCTTCTAGTCACCCAAGATCATGGCAAAACAATCAAGCCCTTGACTCAACACTAAACTTTATTATATAGCTCACAGACTCGATTACAAAGAATGATCATAAAGCAAAACTCAAAACTAGATCATGCCATGACTTTATTCTACTAAATCAAGATACTACTAATAGGATCGAACTAAGAAATACGGTAAAGATAGGAGTTGTGATGGTGATACGATACCAGGGCACCTCCCCCAAGCTTGGGGGAGTGCCCATACCCATGTGATTATTTCTCCTTCTTTGTTGTTGGCGTAATATTCTTGGCGATGATTCTCCTCAGAATACGGTTCTCCTCCTCGAGCTTATTGACTTGCTGCTTGAGGTCCATTATTTCCTTGCGAAGCTTTCCTGTAACGGCTAAAGCTCCTTGCACCTGAGGGTGTTGCATAGCTGCGGGAGAACAAGAGACACTCCTCCTCATATTTTCATAGGAAAGAAATTTAACATTGGAAGGGATAACCGAGTTTGGAATAGCTGAGCTCTGTAGTTCCCCCATCGTAAACCTAGCTCGGAGGCGAGAGGTGAATTCTTGATCTTCCATGGCATCCACTCTCATCAGGTCAGCCTCCATATCTTCCTCCGTTGCCGGCCCAAAGTGGTCAGCCTCCATATCTTCCTCCGACTGACTCTTGAGAAGACATCTTGCTTTAATCTGCAGCAGCAACAGCTCGAAACGAAGACAGAGGATATTTGTGTGATACAGGAGTCAAAACCTTCGGGAGTATATATAATGAATTTTTACCGACCAAAATACGTATCGTGCAAGGAAACAGAGTCCGGAGGGCACACGAGGTGCTCACGAGGTAGGGGGCGCGCCCAGGGGGGTAGGGCGCGCCCTCCACCCTCGTGGAGGCCTCGTGTCCTCCCCGGACTGCTACTTATTTTTCTATTTTTGTAAATATTCCAAAACAGAGAAATATTGCCTTAAAAATTGTTTTGGAGTCGGTTTACTTACCGTAACACATACCTATTGCTTTTCGGAGTCTGGAACGTTCTGGAAGGTGTCCCTTATGTATTCCTCCGGGGTTATGTTTCAATAATATTTGTTTCAACGTTTATAGGATTACCTGAGATATAGTGTTTGATCCTTTGACCGTTTACCACCTTCGGATTTGTGCCTGCGAAGTTGTTGATTTTTATGGCACCGGAACGATAGACCTCCTCGATAACGTAGGGACCTTCCCATTTAGAGAGAAGTTTTCCTGCAAAAAATCTTAAATGAGAGTTGTATAGCAATACATAATACCTACATTAAATTCACGCTTTTGTATCCTTTTGTCATGCCATCTTTTAACTTTTTCTTTAAACAACTTGGCATTTTCATAAGCTTGGGTTCTCCATTCATCAAATGAGCTAATATCACATAACCTCTTCTCACCGGCAAGTTTGAAATCATAGTTGAGCTCTTTAATAGCCCAATATGCCCTATGTTCTAGTTCGAGAGGTAAGTGACAAGCTTTTCCATAAACCATTTTATACGGAGACATACCCATAGGATTTTTATATGCAGTTCTATAGGCCCATAATGCATCATCAAGTTTCTTGGACCAATTCTTTCTAGACCTATTGACAGTCTTTTGCAAAATTAATTTGAGCTCTCTATTGCTCAACTCTACCTGACCACTAGACTGCGGGTGATAAGGAGATGCAATCCTATGATTAACGTCATATTTAGCAAGCATCTTACGGAAAGCACCATGAATAAAGTGTGAACCACCATCAGTCATTAAATATCTGGGCACTCCAAACCTCGGAAAAATTAACTTCCTTAAGCATTTTAATAGAGGTGTTATGATCAGCACTACTAGTTGGAATAGCTTCTACCCACTTAGTAACGTAATCAACATCAACTAAAATATGTGTGTATCCATTAGAGGTAGGAAAAGGTCCCATATAATCAAAGGCCCAAACATCAAATTGTTCAATAACAAGTGAATAATTCATAGGCATTTCTTGACGTCTACTAATATTACCAATTCTTTGACATTCATCGCAAGATAAAACAAACTTACGGGCATCCTTGAAGAGAGTAGGCCAATAAAAACCAGATTGCAATACCTTATGTGCAGTTCTATCCCCAGCATGGTGTCCTCCATAAGCTTCGGAGTGACACTTGCGTAGGATCTATTCCTGTTCATGCTCAGGTACACAACGTCTAATGACACCATCTACTTCTTCTTTATAAAGATGTGGGTCATCCCAAAAGTAGTGTCGCAAGTCATAGAAAAACTTTTTCTTTTGTTGGTATGTGAAGCTAGGTGGTATAAATTTTGCAACAATATAATTAGCATAATCAGCATACCATGGAGTGCTACGAGAAGTGCTTATGACATTTAGTTGTTCATCAGGGAAGCTATCATCAATAGGTAGTGGGTCATTAAGAACATTCTCTAACCTAGATAAGTTATCTGCAACGGGGTTCTCAGCTCCTTTTCTATCAACAATATGCAAATGAGATTCTTGAAGCAGGAGAACCCATCTAATAAGTCTAGGTTTTGCATCCTTCTTTTCCATAAGATATTTAATAGCATCATGATCTGTGTGAATAGTTACTTTGGAATCAACAATACAAGGTCTGAATTTATCACAAGCAAATACAACTGCTAAAAGTTCCTTTTCGGTAGTAGCATAATTTCTTTGAGCATTGTCTAGAGTCTTACTAGCATAATGGATAAAATTTAATTTCTTATCAACTCTTTGCCCTAGAACAGCACCTACAGCATAATCACTAGCATCACACATAATTTCAAAGGGTAAATTCCAATTAGGTGGCTGAACAATAGGTGCAGAGACTAAAGCTTTCTTAAGTATTTCAAATGCTTCTACACAATCATCATCAAAGACAAACGGTACATCTTTTTGTAATAAGTTAGTCAGAGGCCGAGAGATTTTTGAGAAGTCCTTAATGAACCTCCTATAAAATCCGGCATGACCAAGGAAACTTCTTATACCTTTGATGTCCTTGGGACATGGCATCTTTTCAATAGCATCAACCTTGGCCTTATCAACTTCAATACCTCTTTCAGAAACTTTGTGCCCCAAGACAATACCTTCATTAACCATAAAGTGGCACTTTTCCCAATTCAAGACAAGATTAGTTTCTTCACATCTCTGCAAAACTCGAGCAAGATTGCTCAAGCAGTCATCAAAGGAGGAACCATAGACGGAAAACTCGTCCATGAAAACCTCACAAATTTTCTCGCAAAAGTCAGAGAATATAGCCATCATGCATCTTTGAAAGGTAGCAGGTGCATTACATAAACCAAAAGGCATACGTCTATAAGCAAAAGTACCAAAAGGGCATGTAAAAGTAGTCTTTGATTGATCCTTAGCTGACACAGGTATTTGAGAGAAACCAGAATAACCATCTAGAAAGCAATAATGTGTATGTTTGCATAATCTTTCTAGCATATGATCAATAAAAGGTAAGGGGTAATGATCTTTCTTAGTAGCTTTATTTAATTTGCGGAAATCAATTACCATCCTATAGCCTATGATAATTGTTTGCGGAATGAATTCATCTTTATCATTAGGGACAACAGTAATACCTCCCTTCTTAGGGACACAATGGACAGGACTTACCCACTAACTATCAGCAACGGGATAAATTATACATGCCTCCAGAAGCTTGAGTATTTCTTTTCTTACCACTTCTTTAATTTTAGGACTCAAACGTTGTTGAGGATCACAAACTGGTTTGGCATCCGCTTCCAAATTTATTTTATGTTGGCATAGAGTGGGACTAATGCCCTTAAGACCATCCAGAGTATATCCAATAGCGGCACGGTGCTTCTTCGGAGTTTTCAATAATCTTTCTTCTTCATGCTCTGAAAGGTTAGCATTAATAATGACATGATATATTTTCTTTTCATCAAGATAAGCATATTTAAGATTATCAGGCAACAGTTTAAGCTCAAACACGGGATCACCCTTGGGTGGAGGAGGATACCCTAGGATTTCAACAGGCAAATTGTGTTGCAGAATAGGTTCCTATTTAAAGAATACTTCATCTATTTCCCTTCTTTCATTCATGAACATATCATTTTCATGGTCTAGCAAATACTGTTCTAAAGGATCACTAGGAGGTACAACAATAGAAGCGAGACCAATAATTTCATCCTTACTAGGCGATTCTTCCTCACGATGTTGTTTACTAAATTTAGAGAAATTAAACTCATGAACCATATCATCCAAGTCAATAGTAACAACATTCTTTTTGCAGTCTATCTTAGCATTAACAGTATTCAAGAAGGGTCTACCAAATATAATGGGACAAAAGCTATCTTGTGGAGAACCAAGAACAAGAAAATCAGCGGGATATTTGGTTTTTCCACACAAGACTTCAACATCTCTAACAATTCCCACTGGAGAAATAGTATCTCTATTAGCAAGTTTAATTGTGACATCAATTTCTTCTAACTCGGCGGGCGCAATATCATGCATAATTTCTCTGTATAAGTCAATGGGTATTACACTAGCGCTAGCACCCATATCACATAAGCCATGATAACAATGATCTCCTATTTTAACAGAAATAACAGGCACGCCTACCACAGGTCTATGTTTATCTTTATCACAAGGTTTAGCAATTCTGGCAGTTTCACCACAGAATTGAATAACATGCCCATCAATATTGTCAGACAAGAGATCTTTAACAATAGCAATATTAGTTTCTACTTTGACTTGCTCATGAGGTGTATAAGTTCTAATATTGCTTTTATGAACAACAGTTGAAGCTTTAGCATGATCCTTCATTCTAACAGGGAAAGGTGGTTTCTCAACATAAGAAGTGGGAACAATAGGATCATTATAAGTGACAATTTCTTCTTCAACTTTAATAGGTGCAGCTACTTTTACTTCTATGGGAGGGTGATATTTAAACCACTTCTCCTTGGGGATATCAACATAAGTAGCAAAAGGTTCACAGAAAGAAGCTACTATCTCAGAGTCAAGTCCATAATTAGTGCTAAACTTACGGAAAATATCGGTATCCATAAAAGATTTAACACAATCAAACTTAGGTGTCATACCTGACTCCTTACCCTCGTCGAGGTCCCAATCTTCAGAGTTGCGTTTAATTCTATCCAATAAATTCCATCTGAATTCAATAGTCTTCATCATAAAAGAGCCAGCACAAGAAGTATCGAGCATGGTGCGATTGTTATCAGAAAGCCGAGCATAAAAACTTTGAATAATCACTTCTCTTGCGAGCTCATGATTGGGGCATGAATATAACATTGATTTAAGCCTCCCCCAAGCTTGGGCGATGCTTTCTCCTTCGCGAGGCCAAAAATTATATATATAATTGCGATCACGATGAACAAGATGCATAGGCTAATACTTATGATGAAATTCCAACTTCAATCATTTATAGTTCCAGGATCTCGTGTCATAACATAGCCTATACCATGTCAATGCGTCTCCCTTCAAAGATAAAGGGAAAGCCTTCTTCTTAACAACATCATCAGGTATACCTGCAAGCTTAAATAGTCCACAAACATCATCCACATAGCGTAGATGTTCACCAGGATGCTTTGTTCTATCTCCTATAAAAGTATTAGCAAGCAGTTTTTCCATCAAACCCGAAGGAATCTCAAAAGGAGTTTCATTTTCAATAGGTTCAGTAGGTTGAGGAGCAACTATTTGCTCTACTGGACGGGGTGAAGATACCCCGAACAAGCCCCTCAGACAATTACTTTCCATAGTAACAAGTGACAGAAAATTTCAGCACACTAAATAAATTTTTCCTTACCAAATTCCACCTACCAAAGGCGCTTCACTCCCCGGCAACGGCGCCAGAAAAGAGTCTTGATGACCCACAAGTATAGGGGATCTATCGTAGTCCTTTCGATAAGTAAGAGTGTCGAACCCAACGAGGAGCAGAAGGAAATGATAAGCGGTTTTCAGCAAGGTATTCGCTACAAGTACTGAAATAAGTGGTAACAGATAGTTTTGTGATAAGATAACACTACAAAAAAAGACACATCCGTGACATTTTGGGCCGAACGAATTTTTTTTTCTGTCATACATATGACACTTCTATGACGATAATTGTGACAAAACCTGGTATCATCATAGATGTGGTGGGCTCCTACTTCTATGACAAAAAATAATGACAGAAAATGGGCTTTTCGTCCTGGGCGGGCCGGAGACGCAGCTGCATGACATTCTTTGGGCCGTCCATGATGGAAAAAACCGTGCTAGAAGCGAGGGGGAGGAAAATTTCATGGAGTTGCCGGTTACGGTGGGAGGTCGGGGGCGGAGCGATGCGCGTTTCTCTCATACGTACGTGCGTGTGTGCGAGGCGTTGGCTCTAACTGAAGCCGAGTGAGGCATTGGGCTCTAACTGAACCCGAGCGATTGCACTGCAGGCTACACGTTACTGAACCCGAGCGATCGATCAATGGCTGTTAACTGAACCCGATGGAGCGATTCCTTCGCTACTGTTGCTAACTGAAGCCGATCGATGC
>NC_041387.1:495620248-495658063 GCF_002162155.2 Triticum dicoccoides
AGTGAGCGGTGGCGTTGCCTCTGGATGAACAGGAACCCGTGGTGTGGAGGGCTGGATGAACAGTAGACGATGGAGGGGTGGCTGTGGAAGGGTGGTTGAACAGGACCCCGTGGTGTGGAGGGCTGGATGAACAGTAGACGATGGAGGGGTGCCCGTGGAGGGGTGGTTGAACAGTAGCCGGTGGAGTAGCGCGCGGTGGAGGCTGGATGAACAGGAGCCCGTGGAGGCTGGAGGAGGTCGACGGTGGCCCGTGGAGGCTGGAGGAGGTTGACGGTGGAGATGAACAGTATCCCGCGGAGTCCCGTTTTGCGGTACACCACACCCTTCCCCCCCTCGTTTCGACCGTAGCGCTCCAGCACTAGTCTGTTTCGTCCGTTTTGCGGTACGCCACACCCCTCCCGATCAACAAGACCCCCGTTTCAACCGTAGGAGGTCCGTTTCGTCCGTTTTGCGGTATGCCACACCCCTCCCAATCAACAGGACCCCCGTTTCGACCGTAGGAGGTCCGTTTCCTCCGTTTTGCGGTACGCCAGGCCCCTCCCGATCAACAGGACCCAGTTTCGAACGTGGCCGGTCGAACACAAGGCCGTTTCCTCTGTTGTGCGGTACGCCATGCCTTGTTTCCATCGCATGTTCCGTCCAAGCCCTCCCGATGAACACGACCACACATTCTGTTCCGACCCAGCCGGTTGGCTCCCCATGAACACGACGATGATGCTGTTTCTCCGTTCCGACCCAGCCATGTACGTATGCGCGAGTAGGCATTCGAGATCCCACCCGTATGTACACATACATGGCCGTATTTTCTTTCTTGCACCCTGGCCGTTGTACGTACGTGTACATGCTACGTGCGCGCCTCTACTACGACACGTGCGCGCCTCTACAACGACCAGTATGTACGTACACGTTCGCGACCAGAATGACAATGCTACCTACGCTTCGACCAGGTGGGTCCTGACTGTCAGGCACTTCCTTGCGTGCAAAAATGTAGCTGGTCGGTCCCAGCAGTCAGAGGGGTGAATCGTTTTTTTTGCCCGGACGCACTTCCTTGCATGTGAAGGTGTAGCTGGTGGGTCCCAGCAGTTAGGGGGGAAACGTTTTTTTCCCGAAATACGGTGGCCCGTCCGGTGGGTCCCTGCTGTCAGGTGGAGGAATAATTATTTTCCGCGTAATAAGGAGGCACTTCCTTGCTGCGGCCGTGGACCCAGCTATTAGCCTCTCCACATACAGTCCACATCCGATGGAAATTGATCCTTGACCACGTTGACCACTCCGCGCCAAGAGCACCAGGGCGATGGACGACAGCGAGGGCTAGGAAGGGGACGACGGGGAGCCGGGGAAGACGCGGCAGTGGAAGCCCGCGCCGAGAGGAGTACGAGGGTTCACTGGTTCGGCTGCGGTGTGAGGTTGCCGTCGCCGCAGGGCCTGGCTAGCGGTGGGAATAATAGGGGGCGGTGAGGCCTCCGCGGCAGCACATCCGGCCACGGGAGGCAGGAGCATGCGGCACGACCGGCTGGAGCAAGAAGACGAGAGGTTGAAGACGCACTACGGCCGTTGGATGGACATCGTACGGTCACTGGAGCTAGAATAGTTTATATTGACTAAGTTGACAAAGCCCTCCATCCCCGTCAACTTAGTAGGCCCACAAGTCAGCTTCCCACCAAGGTGGGTCCCAGCTAGCTGGGGGGTATTCATTTTTTTGTGCGTAATAAGGAGGCACTTCCGGTGGGTCCGGGCTGACAGCAGGGGGAACGTTTTTTCGCGAAATACGGTGGCCCGTCGGGTGGGTCCCAGCAGTCAGGGGCAAACATTTTTTTTCATGAAATACTGGTGGCCCGTCCGGTGGGTCCCTGCTGTCAGGTGGAGGAATAATTATTTTCCGCGTAATAAGGAGGCACTTCCTTGCGGCTGCCATGGACCCAGCTGTGAGCCTCTCCACGTACAGTATTCTTCTGATGGAAGCCAATCGTTGACCACATTAACCACGCCGCGCCGAGAGCACCACAGTGGTGGACGACGGTGAGGCCTAGGAAGGGGACGATGTGGAGTCGGGGAAGACGCGGCAGTGGATGCCCACGCGGAGAGGAGTATCAGGGTTCACTGGTTCGGCTGCGCTGCCGTCGCCGCAGACTAACAGGGGGTGTGGGTGAGTGGAGTGGAGGGATGGCCTGGCCAGCGGTGGGAGTAGTATGGGGGCGGTGAGGCCTCCGCGGCAGCACAGTCGTCCACGGGAGGCAGGAGCAGGCGGCACGACCGGCGCTGCTTTGGGCGGCTGGAGCAAGAAGACCAGAGGTTGAAGAAGCACTACGGCCGTTGGATGGACATCGTACGGTCAGTCGAGCTAGAATCGTGC
Source organism: Triticum dicoccoides (assembly GCF_002162155.2). NCBI lineage: Eukaryota > Viridiplantae > Streptophyta > Magnoliopsida > Poales > Poaceae > Triticum > Triticum dicoccoides. Next base: position 495,622,602 of record NC_041387.1, read on the forward strand.
ATATTGACTAAGTTGACAAAGCCCTTCGTCCCCGTCAACTTAGTAGGCCCACTATACTGGGTCCCAGCTAGCAGGGGGAGTATTCTTTTTTTGGGCGTAATAAGGAGGCACTTCCTTGCGTGCGAAGATATAGATGGTGGGTCCGAGTTGTCAGCGGTGGTAACGTTTTTTTCGCGAAATACAGAGGCCCTTTCGGTGGGTCCCAGATGTCAGGTGGAGGAATCATTATTTTGCACGTAATAAGGAGGCATTTCCTTGCGTGCGGCCGTGGACCCAGCTGTCAACCTCTCCACATACAGTCCACTTCCAATGGATGTCGTTCATTGACCATGTTAACCAGGCCGCGCCGAGAGCACCAGGGCAGTGGACGACGGCGAGGCCTAGGAAGGGAACGACACGGAGCCAGGGAATACTCGGCAGTTATTTCCCACACGGAGGAGTACGAGGGTTTACTGATTACTGGTTCGTCTGCCGTCGCCGGAGAATAATAACATGTGTGGGACTGAGGGTGAGTAGAGGGATAGCTAGGCCAGCGATGGGAGTACGGTGGGGCGGTGAGGCCTGCGCGGCAGCACAGCCGACCGTGGGGAGGAGGGAGCAGGCAGTCCCGCCGGCGCTTGTTTGAGCGGCTGGAGCAGGAAGAGCACACATTGAAGAAGCACGACGGCCGTTGGATGGACATCCAACAGTATACATGCCATCTGTGGAAAGCCTCAAATATGTGCAAAACAGCATACAGCCCATCTGCCATTATTTCAAATAGTTTACAACCCATTTGCTAATTCTTACGGGTTTTTTTGGAGCCCATATTCTTTTTGTAAACATTACAGCCCATATTGTGGCCACGGTTAAAAAATTATACGAAATTTTGCATATGTCGGTGCGGTCTGAACTATTTTTAATCCCGAAATTTCGAGTCACATTCAGACTGATTTTAAAAATAAATGTATATCAATAGAAAATCCAATAAATTGTCCACGCATAAAATTCAATGCAATTTAAAATCTCGGAATGAAAAAAAGATATGTGAAACTAATTGCCGGTTTGATGTGTTTTAAAAATGTACAACCCATTTCTCATTACTGATAGGCCATTTTCTCGGCCAGCCGAATGAAGCTCTCCTCATCTAGCCCAACAGGCCTGATAAAGTGACTTACTTGACAAATCACAAAAAACTGGGCTAGCCATTTTCAAAAAGAAAAAAAACTACTGGGCTGGTCTGTGGTAAACATAAAAGAAAAGGCTGTCTAGACAGGCCAGAGTGTCCCGCACAGCCCAGTTGACACCCTGCTTCCGTCTCAAAAACATATTAGATAAATGCCACTCCAATTATGGCGATTCATAAAAATGCCACTGCAATTTCCAAACTTTGAAAAATGCCACTACAATTTTTGCAAACTTTGAAAAACGCCACTGCTGTTTGCAAACATTGAAAAATGCCACTCCAGACTTCAAAAAATGCCACTAGAAATGGCATTTTTCAAAGTTTGGAAATTGCAGTGGCATTTCTCGGATGCATTTATCAAATTAACCCAAAACAAAAATAACTGGGCGAGCTGCTGGGTCCCTGGTGTCAGCCGCTCGTTGTGCAATTCTCTCATTTATTGACTACGTTGACAATGGCATGGGACCCAGATGTCAGAAATCCACTAGGAGGAGCCATTTTTTTATTGGCTTGAAATAAGGAGGCACTTGCTTGCGTACTGCCATGACCTTGGCGGGTCCCTGTTGTCATCCTCTCCACGTACAATCATCTCCTGATTGTGTACGTGTCAACTTGCTAGGCCCACAAGTCAGCCTCTAAACTCGTGGAGGACAAATACAACCCATTTAAAAAATATAACAACCCATTCCATACGTTCAAACGGAAAGTTCAACATTCAGAGCAAAGTAACAGGTCTGATCCACATATAGAGTACTGAACTTCCACGTTGACAACCATCATAGCCAAGTTAACTATCTACTCCCACTAGACAAGTACTGACTTACTCTTAGCTAACTAGACGATGCTAGCAGTACACGCTAAACGCCGGCACCGGCGTCCTGCGCCTCGCCTCGGACTTGCCATAGGTGCGATAGGGCACGTTGCTCGTGCGCGTTGGCCCTTTCCATGCCGGGGTGGTCCACCGAAGCTTCGGCTTCCAAGCGGGAAACCCACTTGACGAGCTGGTAGTAAAAATTGGTGTCGCAAACGCGTGCGTGCCCGACAGCCTCCAGGGCTATTTGTCGGGCGCTGGCCTCCATGTAGTCGGCCCAGTTGCGGGCGCTCTGCTCGCGACTCAGAGCATCGGTGTGCTGCTGCTCCATGTCCCGCTGGCGGCGCAAATCGGCATTACGCTGCTCCTCCGCCAGGCGGTCGCGCTCCAACAACTCCTGCTCCTCCGCCATGCGGTCACGCTCCAACAACTCCCCGATCTGCGCATTGTCATCTAAAGACAGATAGAATGCCTCCTCCCTTCGTCTGCCTTCCGGTGAAAAACCGAACACTAGTTCCGGCGGTGACCGCCTTCGACATCGCCTACCGTGGACGAGCGGGGGCATGGCGAACGTGGCGAGCGACGTCGGGCTGGTGGGGGCTTATGAAGAAATGGCGAGTTGGGTCACGGTGGCACTAGAGAATGCCGGGAAACAGTACTTATAGGGGGAAGGTAGCGCGACGGTCATCGGAATTCAATGCATAATGGCTTAGCGCGCCAGCTTGCCGTGGAAAACTAGGGAAACTGAAATTATGACTGTGCCATCCCGTCCCGTCTGGTTCGCACGCCGGCATGGCGGTCAAACGAGTGCACTCGAATCATCTCCCTCCTTGTCAATAATGATTTCACGGATTTAAAAAGCCCACAACAATTAAAGCATATCTTTTTTCGCATCAGTTAGCTGCCTTAATTACGGCTGGCTGCATGCAGGCACTCAGAATCGCTCGCAGACAGTACGCGAAGCAGCATGCAACGAGTCCCAGCCGAGGGCACACATGCATCCACTTAAATCGCTAGAATTAATTAGGCTTAAACTTCTGCATGCCGTTAATTATTGCCATGCCTTGGTCTTGCTGCTTTGCTCACGGGACTAATAAACCCAGACAGAGGGAGTACCTTGGTTGGTGAGAGGTTTGAATTAAGCCCTGCAAACCGGAAAGGAGGTACTAGTACATGCGTGATCCGCTATTTATTCGTGTAGGATCGAGTAGGTCGTTTCTTGAATTGAGCCCTGCAAACCGGAAAGGAGGTAGTACGCGCTTGATACGCTATTTATCCGTGTAGGATTGATAGTGTAGCTTGTCAGTTTCTTTAGAGGTAGGCATTTTTATCCTGTAGGATCGATAGTGTAGCTTGTCAGTTTCTTCAGAGGTAGGCATTTTTATTCAAAAAACTGCCACTTCGCATCTTGCGTCGCAAATAAAACTGCCAGGTGCACATTTGTAGGCTAGCTAGTGATCGATCAGTAACTTGTAAACACTGAGCGAACCGAAATAAGTAATTGTTAATGCATCTCAATGATTCATAGATCATATACAAATATGTAGCTCCAAAAGCAAAGATCAGCCAGTTCGGAACTTGCGTCGCAACTAAAACTAACTAGTACGATTCCCATACATAAGATCAACATGTTAATGCATCTCAATGATTCACAGATCATATACAAATATGTAGCTCCAAAAGCAAAGATCTAGAAAAAACATCTGTTCTTCCTACTAACATGGATGCTTCTCTTGGCCAACATTCAATACAGATTGAAAGACAAATTTGTTTGTGAAGTCTACAATTCCTCTTGCAAACGTAAGTGGTTTGACCAACAGCTGGAACCATGAGAATGAACCACACATGATGGAGGAACAACCACTGCAATATGATTTGGTCTTCTCTCGATCACACCGCGAGACTATTTTCGGAATACAAACTTTAACTTAGGGAAAATGATGCCCATTGTATAATCAGACCAAAGCAATGAAGCACCAACTGTTGGCCAGTAAATAGTACAGTACTACTTTTCTGCAGTCCATGAAGAGACTATCCAATCTTTGCGTCCATTTTCAAATGGCACTGCATGCAGTGACTATACTATTCTCTTGTGCAGTTCAACCAAAATTAAGGACACTTTGTTTGTTTGCCAAATAGCAACGGGCAGACATCTCTGTCTGCACAAATATCAAGCAGCTAGTAAACATATACCACACCATGTTCGCAGTGATGGAAGAGGTGAAATCGATACAACCGAAATTGAGCATCCAATCATTGAATCCTGTCCTGCACCTCCAATGTAGGTCCACCCTGCCAATAAATTCACATGCAAACCACTAGTATTACTGTCTAATGATAGTACAAAAGGAGTAGCAAGATAGTAGCAAACCATGTACCTTCGTAATGAACAGCTCATAGTGCCACCAATTGGATATAAAGGTTTGAAAAAAAACATGCTCCTAATGTTGAACCAGTTGGACATTTTGTGCAGCTCCACTAAAATCGAGCATCCCTATTTGCATAGATATTGAAAGTGTGATTACTATAAAAGTGGCACTAGTTGAAGCATAGAATCACAAATATAAGCATTCCAATTTCTTAATGGGAAAAGGTAGCAAGACTGTTTCTAACCACCTGTTTGAAGGAATAAATAAAGCAACAACGGCTGATGTCAGGAAGGCATACATAGTTTTTTTCTGAATAACCGAGCCATTCCTAACCTTTCCTCTTCTTTTAAGAAAATTTTGTGTCGTTCTACTAAAATAAAACGCCATCACCGCCTTGACAATTTAGTTACACTGTACAAAAGGAAATGACTTAACATTACATCATGATGTCGGGTATGTAGTAGACAGGCATTAGAGACAAACATACAGACCTCCTCCGATAACATAATGAACATTAATTTTAACAAAGGTGTGACTAGCTTTACCGGGATAATTAGTGAACTCTACACCCTCTATTCCTTAATATAAGACGTTTTCGTGGTTCGATTTAAAGTACCCAAACGTCTAGTATTTAGAAAAACAGCTAGTAGTTTTCTTGAGCACATATCTGGGAAAGCTTGCCACACTTTATTTATGTCCATACGCTAATGCAACACCATTCGAATGCTACAAATATACAGTAATCCAGTGGCTAGTGCAACAGTAGAGTAGTTAGTTTATTACAGGGTACAGTACAATGGTTTTACTGAACAGATTTCAATAAACTCTAGCACTGGAAGGTTTCTATAAGAATTAACAATACAAAATGTAAAGGTAACAAGTTTCAGCATTGGTATACTAGCTGTGCATGAGCATTAAACCAAATACAAAAGTCTGAAGGTAACTAGCATTATTAACTAATGACAGTATAAAAAAATTGCAAACCATGTACCTCCAAGGTAAATATCATTTCGAACTTGGGGGGACCTTAAAAATTGCAATCTCAATCTTGATAATCGATCAAACATAAAAACTTGATCGAACGAATCAAGAGAACAGCCGGAGGAGGAAGTGCCCACTCTTAACCTTTCCTCTTCTCTTCATAATTGTATGTGCAGTTTAACCAAAATAAAATGACATCAGCGCCTTGGCATTTTGGTGACACTGTACAAAAAAATTAACTTATCTCATGAAAGTGAGGTATGTAATCTATAAGCATTAACAGTGCAAAAATCTGAAGGTAGTAACAACATTATAATGCCTTAACTGAAAAATCTTTAATACATCCACAATCAACAGCTAACCCTGAAATAATCCGGTGACATTAAATGGCATTGCTTAAATTTATCGGTGGCATTAGACCGAGAGCGGCACTAGTTGAATGTGGCTTCACTTTAGCAGTAGCATTGCTTGACTTGACTGCTGGCGTTATACTAACAGCAAAAAAAGTGGCAATAAGAGCATGGGAGGCCCATTCGGACAGTGGGTGCACCAGTATGATGTACCTCCACGGACGCAGAGTGGTGAGGGAGGTATGGTTGCCTAGAGCAACAAATATCCAGGCAGCATATGTGGATTACGTCCCATTTTTGTTCTCTTTAGCCACCTTTTTCCTATGTGAGGACAACAAACCGATCGACCTGGTCATTCTCTATTGCGTTGTCATGCCTTTCTACCCTTCTTCAACCAAGAGACACGAGACTCGTTCCTTAGCTACTGATTTTCCCCTTTTCAACCTAGATGCGGGTTCGATGCCTACTCTCTTGGACAGTACAGTCTCCCTTTCTTTCCTTATTCAACCCAGACATGCATTAGTCTGCATGAAGTAGGGTTTCCTTTAATAGTGCAAATTATGGTTTTCGTCTGCGTGGCCAGCAGAGCAAAGGATAACAAATTGGGAAGATGGTGGAGTGGAAAAAGATCCACATGCAACGACGTGCCAGATGGGGCAATAGAACAAGGGTATGGTTCAAAAAGAGGTAGCATACCTGAGGGTCGGCGGGAAGTGGCTTCGCTCATGGTCGTCGTCCTCCGCACACACTACGGCAGCGATCCCGCGCAGGCGCTAGGTCTGAGAGGACGGCCTTGTCTTCAGTGCGTGACCTCGCTCGCCGACGACGAGTGCGTCAACGTTGCACGTCCTTTTCTTCCCTGGCGGATTTGTGACCACCGGTGAGGAGGGAGAGAGGGGCCATCTTTTTTAGATCTGGAGAGAGGGTGGTAGTGTGAGAAGCAAGTGGATAGCCCTTGGCAAGAAAGCGCTGAAGCTCCAACCTATATATCTTCTTTATACTACTAGTACTGGAGGTGGAGTAGTGGTAGAGTAGTTTATATTTTCTCTGCGTACAGTACTAGTTAGTCGTGCTTCAAAACTGAACGGCGCGCCATTAAAAAAATAAAGGCCGATAACTAATGCGGCACCTAGGGCCAACGCAGCTAGATCGCATTTTGCACGAGAAATTACACACCATGTCTCGTTGACATGTGGTCCCGTTCCACATATCAGTGAGACGACGGCGAGTAGTAGGAGTATTTCCGAACCGACGTGTAGGCCGGGGCACCCCTTCGTGAACCATGGCAAACTGGCAACCGTCCACCGACTCTTCGCCTTTCCCTCTCGATTTGGGACTGTTGTCGCACGCTCTTCCTCTCCCTTCTCCATTTTACTTCAGCCCTTCACCCTTTCTTCTGCCATTGTTCGATCGTCTTCTCCATGGAGGGAACAGGACGGAAACGACCCCGTTATTCTTGCCCCGATCTGAAAGATGATGTGGTGGAGGAACTCATTGATCAGTGCGACGTCATCACCTCGGCTAGCATGGCAGGTTCGTTCAAGCCCATTCTCGACTCAACTAATAACATCATTACAAGGAACCCAAGAGTCAAGGAGCGGTTTGATCTCCCCTATCTTCTTCGCCGTGACCCTGATGACTGGCGCCGTCACGACGGAGGCCTCGCCCTATGCAAGTTGATGCCGCTTGATAATGATACGGATGATGTTAAGATGCCATCGCTTGAGGGCAAGGCTTGGGCAGGCGCAAATGGAGATTGGGTTGTTTACATTGGGTCCAACTGCGAGTGGGAACTTGTGAATGTGTACACTCGTGACCGGGTTCCACTTCCAAAAATCTCAGCAGACTGCCCAGAGGTTGAGCACACCGGTATTGTACGCACGTTCAAATACAATCATGGTGAATGTCTTCTACAGAAGATAGCAATTTCTCGAGTCCCCAACCGCTCTTGGAATTACAACAACTATGAAGTTGTTGCTATCTTCGACAAGCTTGTTGCCGTCGTCAGTGGTTTGACTGGATGGATATTGCTCAAAAATCAGTTTCTGTACACGGATGAGTACTGTGATGCAATTCAATACGAGGGCCTGGTGTTTGCTGCCACCACTCGTGGCACTGTTTTTGCATGGCATCCTCGTTGTTTCGGTACATTTGTCTTCCATCATAATTATAATTGTTTCATCCACATGCATGCGGGTAGCAAGGCTGGTCATAGTGGGGAGTAACTTAGACTAGTAACATGCATATGTTACTAGTAGTTTATGTTACTACCTCTATAGTGCATAGTATCTTAGATTAGTATCATAGGTGGTCTCATTTATTGCCATGCATGACACATAGTAGCATCACATTTATTATAACCATCTCTCTCTTCCTTAATTGCCTACCACATAAGCATGTTTGCGAGTCCCAAGTGCATGATACTACTCCCTCCGTCTAGATGAGTAAGTCATTTTAGGTTGTGCACCGTGAACAAGGAGGAGGGGAAAACAAGAAAACTTAATGTTCATTTGCTAATTAATAACATTGCATGCAATGAACTAACCACTGCATGTCGTGTTTGGTTGTCTCAAGTCATTAAAAGCATGCAAACCTTACTTCTCTTATTGGTTGATATGTCAAGAAACAAGAAACGAGGTAGAATTTAATGCACCGCGCCTAAGTGTTTTGGGATTATTTGGTTTTCGTAAGATGACTTAGACACCTAGACGGAGGGAGTACTACTTATGTTACCCCCACTATGGCCAGCCTTACTAATTAACCTTCTTCTTGTGTTTCCAAGGTCCTGTGAACATTCCACCACCAATACTTGAAGATTTTTATAACTAAGGGGGAGATGATGATGGTGATGATCACGAGCATGAGGACGAGCAGCGGCCATATACTATTTTGCGCCTGGCAACTAATTCCGATGGATCACCTCTTCTCGTGTGTATACAGCCCACTGATGATGTTACTGCTAAGGAAGCAGGTGTAGTCTCCCATGGTCGCACTCTCCAGACCTATTCCAACACCCGTTGCATGGTATTCGGGATGGATACTAGTGTGCTAGCGCCAACTCCTTCTCCTTGGTACAAAATTGATAGTCTTGGAGAAAACTTGCTCTTCCTTGGACAAAACCATCCAATGATGGTGAAAGGCGATCCAACTGCTGTTGACACAACGTTACTACCATTTATGAGAAGCAACTGTGTCTGTACCTCGGACATTTGGGTGGTTCCCTACCCTGGTACTGATATAGTAGGCCGCTTCAGCCTGGATGATCAGTCCTGCGTTGGTCTCCAGATCGACAATGGATGGCCCGTCCTAGAGAATCACTTGTGGTTCAAAGCAAGCGTTTCCAACGCCGAGGAATGGTTGAGTTGAAGTTCATTTCATTGCTTGTTATTCGTTGTGTGGTGAAAACTTTAGTATTTATAATGTATCCTCGTTGTCGATGTGGGTTGATGACCTGTTGTATGTAATAAAATGATATGCCTGTGATAAACTTACTAAATTTATGAATGGCTTTCGAGTTGCTTCTGTGAGTGAGTGGTGCGACGAGGCAAAAAAATATTTTCCGAATACATAATTGTATGTGCATTGCAACAGGTTATCGGATGGGGCCAATCAACAATAGTAGTACACTATTTGTACTAGCTTCACATGCTTTGCGCGTCGTGCGGGTGTTTTTACTGTAGCCATACTATACTACGTAACCAGCACCTCGAATCCTCTATACTAGTAGTACTATATAGAACTAACTAGTAGGAGTAGTAGGGTGGCATGGACCAGAACAAGCATTCACGTCCAGGAGTACGGCACACGCCACCAGCACGACTTCCATCTGACATCATATTTCTTGGAGTCCGTGCTAGAGCAATCTCTTCAACCTCATCATTTCTCTAACTCAGCCATCGCGCGGCGGGCGAGGTGGGGGTTTGCCGATAGTCGGTTTCCTTAACTGCGGTCCCACTTGTAAGGCCAACTGCAACGCACGACCCCAAACGGACCTCCGTTTTGCACGAACTCCAACGATAATTTTGACTAGAAAAGCAAGACCAAAGAAAACAAGAACCACAAGAATACATTTTACTACTCCTGTAAGTTGGATTGGTGCCTTCTTGATGCATTCATTGTTGATCTGCGGAGGCTCGATCTTGCGTGCTTCTTTCTTCTTCGAGTGTAAAGAAGTAGACGTTGCTTCCTCGCATCTAGTCTCATGTCTAGCCTCTATTCTAGTACTCCCTCCGGTCCGTTTTTCTCTGCGTCTAAGCAGCAACACGCATACCAAGTAGGAGTGTCAACAAGTGCACTAATCTCATCTATAGCCTCTGTGCTAGCTAAAAGTGATAGAACATCTACTAAATTGCGCTCTATCAATATATGGATGTACTCTTCTTCCCAATACAAAAACTTGCATCCATTCTACTCCCTCCGTTGCACAATACATGCCTTCTATTTGTCAAAATATATATGTATCTAGACATGTTTTAGTATATAGGCACATCCATTTTTGGACAAATGGAAGTCAAGTATTTTGGAACAGAGCTAGTACACAATAAATTTTTTAAATTGGCACAACTAGTCTAATCCGAGAGCACAACCGAAGATTTGGTCGGGTTCTTCCTCCTTTTGCCGACACGTGGGACATCCAGCATCCAGGTCGTGTCATTAAAGAAAATAGAGTGGTAGTTGATAAGTTGAAGCCACGAGATGTGAATCTTGGGTTAAACTGTAAATAGAATCTTACTACTCTTGAGTAACTCCAAAAGCGGCCACTGAAGATCTTTCTTGGATTTATTTTTCATCACCAGCACGTCGAGGTGAAAGATGTGCAGGTTCAGTGGGTCCGCTTGCGTTTTCACTGACATGTGAGACCGCATGTGAGCAAACAGACGATGGGCTCCGCGCATCCGCTGGCTGGCTGAGAAGAGAGACAGAGGAGTGCTGAGCACGGACTGCAGGAAATTTGTTCTATGTACTGTACCTTGATATAGGCTCGATATAGTGGGGTGGCATGGGCCATAACTAGCATTCACGTCTAGCACTACGGCACACGCCACCCACACGAGTCCCATCCGACACCAATTTTCTTGGAGTCCGTGCTACAACCATCTCTTCTCCCTCCTGTTTTCTCAGCCATCGCGCGGTGGGCGGGGTGGGGGTTTGCCGATAGTCGGTTTGCTGAACTACGGTCCCACTTGTAAGTGAAAATGAAACACCGCACGCATTCCCGCTTGAGCGGCGTGCCGGACCAACCGTGTGGGGGTGCGACGCGAACACGACAGGCTTTTCCTTTTGAACTTGTAACTTGTAAAATTTGGTTCTGCTCCATGGCGCGATCGATAGATAGAAAATAACGATTTTGCCTAGAGTAATGAGAAGTTTGGTTCTGGCGCCGTTCATGCATGGAGTACGTACAAAAATTATGAAGTTGATGCGAAAGGTAAGATAATTACTGTAGTATCATATACTACTACATGGATTTGACGGAAAGATAAAAATACATATGGATCCATCAATGACATCCTCACGCCCTAGTGCGCCGGGTCACCAACCGACGTGTGAGGAGCAGCGGCGTTGGCGGTGGCTCAACGTGCTTCTGAATAGTGCGTCCAAGGTTGCCCTGCGGTCCAAGAAGGCCAGCGTCCTATCGTCCTCCTCTTGCATGCGCGTAGATGTGGGTGATTATGTCCATGGTATCTTGCTGCGCCAGGCGCTGCGCGGCGAGCGCGACCTCAAGGTGGACATTCTCCGGCGCGACGGCGGGTAGTCGCAGGGCCACCAGTGCGTCGAAGAGGTTGTCACCATAGTGGCCGCTAAGGGTGGCGGGCATCAAAGAGCCTGGGCACGTCGGCTAAAGGCTTAAGTCAAAGTCGTCCACGAGATTCTTGATGACGGTGAACTTGTCGAGGAAACCGACGAGGACCTCGTCGAACAAGGAGACGAAGCTGTCGTCCAAGCGCCCCCTCGCCCTGCTGGCCTCAAGCAATACTACCTGGAGAAGTTCCTCGTTGCCGGGCCGCAGGACGGCGTTATGGACCATCTGGCACAACCGGCTGGTGCTCACGCTCATCGCCTCCATGGGTCTAGCTTAGCTTCTACTAGTCAACTGATCTTGCGATTCGAGTGATCACTCTTGCCCTTGGTTAGCCTGTGTAGGTGTGTAGGATTTCGTACCACTCCTCGGCCCTCTACTGCACCTGCCTTTGGCTGTACGATAGGTGGGCCAGCCACCCCCTGGGCCCACGTGTCATTCACCCAAAGGCAGTTGCAGTAAGTCATTGAAGCTGCGCCCCCCTCCGTGCCGATGCAGTATAGTCATCTCACCGGACCTCTAGTTGGGGCCAAACGAGAGAAGTTTGATGTTTACTGGTTTATTGGTCCCCTTTGCATTTTGCGGCAAGTTTTTACCTTTGATTTAACTAATAAAATGTTAATGCATGTAAACAAAAATGTTGTGTAAGTCACATTACGAAAACCAAATAATCCCAAAACACTTAGGCACGGTGCATTAACTCCCTCCTTGTTTCTTATTTCGTGACATATCAACCAATGAGATATGTGGGCCGTGCATGCTTTCAATGACTTGAGACTACCAAACATGACATGCAGTGTTTAGTTCATTGCATCATTGCATGTAATCCTATTAAGACTCTAGTTAGCAAGAAAACATTAAGTTCTCTCGCCGATAGGAATAAAACACCATGTATTTATTTACAGAGGGAGTAGTACATTTTTTGTGACATGCATTACTAGATATTGCTAGTCAAATACTAAAATCCAGATGGACGTGGTAGTACTCCTAAATCCAGACGGTGGTGCTACTAGTACTAGTAGTAGTACTACCAATGTAGTACTCCTAGGAGTACTAGCACTGTACTACCCGTTGGTCAAATTATTATGTGCTGCTCCTCACAGTGAAGTGACAAGACCCTGCGCCGGAGATGACACCTAAGTATAGGCGCCGTGTTCGGCATACCATAGTCAGCCTCACCGTCTGCAGTCACTATCATCATGGCTGTAGATGCCCATGCATAATTTCCCGTGCGTAGATGCCCATGCATTGCACGGAACACCAAGATTGGGGATGGACTGCTCCGGCAGCGGCCATCGCGCCAGATTTTTCCACGGCCTTCTAGATGTGGTGGGGAGGAGATAAGGTTGATTGTGAGAGACAATGAGTTGTTTGTAAATAGGGAACAAGTGCGGGCATCTTTTTGCAAAAATGGAGAAGCTTGGTTTGTATGCGTCAGATCTAGATCCGACGGCTACTGGTGAAAGATGGGAGGCACAACATCATCACCAACTCATGACCTGTTTGATTCGCAGGATTTTGAAAACGCAGGAATAGGACACGGCAATATTATAAGTTTCAAACTGATATTACAAATGTTAGGAGTAATGCTGCACCAAGGAAGAGGGAATTACTAGGAAGTTCACGTAAGAACTTTCGTTACTTTAGGTGGATGCAGCGTTATCATACAAACTAAAATCCACCGCCCTGATAAGTCACTAATGGGCAAATAAGTTTTCGAGTCTCTGGCCACTTGATGTTTCAAAAAAAATTCAGCTTCTACGGAGACTTTGTCATTTAGGCTTAGACGCTTGCGGTGATCAGCACGCCATTCATTGTTGTGCCAGAGAACGCCAAACCTCATTACCTTGAGCACACTTGCCTCCAGAACAAAGAACCTGGCCAATTTAATCTCAGATGTGCTGCCTCGGTAGTCGATCAAATCAATTTCTGTAAGATGGAGATCAAGGCATTCGATGAGAATGTTATAGTGCAGCACATTTTTCACTTTCGGGTCTTTTTTTATCTGCAAAAGAAGAGAACATATTAGAGCAGCTGGCTCCATAAGATTGTCGTGTCATCAAGAGGTACCAATATCATTCGCTCATACGATAGGGTTGGCTGGCTAGTGATATTTTCTCTCTTTCTCTCTCTCTCTCTCTCTGTTTCTGTTTCCTCTCATTTAACTAGGATCACGTGAAGAGCTTGGGCATTTGTTGCCTTCCACTATGTGGCCGATGCCATATTTCGCAAAAGTATGCCACATAATACACATCGATGTCAAATCAAAAGATTTTGGCACCGCTCTCGCGATGTGAGAGAGTTGGCACCATTGTGCACACAGACCCACATGTATAAACAAATCAATCAAACCAACTACACCAGCCTCTCACTCTCCCAAACAAGTGCTTTTTTATTGCCTCAGTCCTCTCTCTCTCCCACGCAGTGTTTTTTCATTGCGTGAGTTAATTTGGCACCGGAGCAAAGTAGGTGCTCCAGATTGGGGCACCAGGTGAGCAATGGAGGGGCATCGATGCCAAATGCATCACAAGTGAATTTGGCACATGTTTTGGCCTACATAGCCCACTTTTGTACTCCCTCCGTCCCAAAATTCTTGTCTTAAATTTGTCTAAATACGGATGTATCTAGTTACATTTTAGTGTTAGATACATCCGTATCTAAACAAATGTAAGACAAGAATGTTGGGACGGAGGGAATACTACCTCGTATTTAGTATAAAATTTTGACCATAGATTTACCTAAGAAAATGCCAATGCATGTCACTAAAAATTACACCATTTGAAATTATGTTCAAATACGCATCCAACGATATAGTTCTTAGTGACATGCATTAACATTTTGTCAGTTAAATCTATGGTCAAATTTTGATACTACAAAATTGGAAGAGTAAACCAGGACGGAGGTAGTACTTGCCCTTAGGGTAACCATAGAGTTACTGGAGTAGTCTAAGTTACTTTCCACTATGACTAGCCTAGGCTACTATAGTAGTACAGCATAAAAATGATGCAGGTGATCACGTGAGAAAAAATACTAAAAACATTTCTTTCGGTGCAGTGCATAGATGTAGTTTTGAACACTACACTTGTCATCATAATTTGGGAAAATTACGAAAAAAATTGAGCTATGTTGTGATTACCGCTTACTAATAGGAAAGAAGTTTCACCTAGATGAGTAGCTTCTCCGTGCATGGAAAGCATGTAAGGAATCCAACAACTTGATCCAGATTGGGGTCGATAGATTTTAGTGCTAAGATCTTCACTGTGCGCATGGACTGGGTCAAGCTTGTGGGAATCATTTTCTAGAAGACGGTCGTAAATACATCAAGAAGAAATTTAAAAATGTGAATCTCAAGAAGACGGAGAAGAAGATGAGTGTTCTACCTGAACGATTACGGATCCAATAAAGAGTTCGGAGAATTTGGCAGACGAGTACACCAACGCTGTCAATTTTGGCGCGTCAATGACCCTGATTTTTGTTGGACCTTCTAGATCCGATACAAGCAATCTCTCAAGGAAAGGCACATTCTCAATGACCATAACGTGGAACAGCTGGAGTGATCTCTTCCCAATTGATGTCTTGTTGCGGGGCCAGCAAGACACATAAATCCATCAGAGATTCTTCGAGGCGATGTGGAGGCTAATGAACCCGTGGATCTGGTCAAGACGAAGGTACTCGAGCGCAGTACAGCTGCGGAGCAGGTGCTCCATAGCCATCTTCCAGATGACAACCTCAAAGAGGTCGAGCTGCTTGAGTTGAGGGAGAAGCAGGGCGGGCGCGGTTAGGGAGTCCTGGATTAGGGGGTGTCTGGATGGCCGGACTATGACCTTTGGCCGGACTCCCGGACTATGAAGATACAAGATTGAAGACTTCATCCCGTGTCCGGATAGGACTTTCCTTGGCGTGGAAGGCAAGCTTAGCGATTCGATATGAAGATCTCCTCCCATTGTAACCGACTCTGTGTAACCCTAGCCCTCTCCGGTGTCTATATAAACCAGAGAGTTTTTAGTCCGTAGGACGAACAACAATCATACCATAGGCTAGCTTCTAGGGTTTATTAGCCTCTCTGATCTCGTGGTAGATCAACTCTTGTACTACCCATATCATCAATATTAATCAAGCAGGAGTAGGGTTTTACCTCCATCGAGAGGGCCCTAACCTGGGTAAAAACATCGTGTCCCTTGTCTCATGTTACCATCCGCCTAGACGCACAGTTCGGGACCCCCTACCCGAGATCCGCCGGTTTTGACACCGACATTGGTGCTTTCATTGAGAGTTCCTCTGTGTCGTCACCTTTAGGAAGGATGTCGCACCCCATCTTTAAAGACGGCGTTGTTGCTAAATGAGCTTTGGCTGTCGGCCAAACTCTCCGGCTAGGCAGTTTTTAATGACCGCCTGTTCGGCCGCCGCGCCGGCGATGACCTCTTGGGTCATCAAAAGCAATCTCCACATCATCTCGGAACTTGCCGAGAAGTTAGATCCTCTTCCTTAAACAAGCTCTTGGATCGCATCACCGCCCTGGGAGTCGCTACAGATTACGGCCAGATTGGGCTTAAACCTGATCTGAGAGAGATTGACTCCCCCCAGGTCACCCACCACGTTGAAGTGGTGGAGGAACAATGCGGCGAATCTTCACCCATCCTAAGGACCAGATGTGTCCGGATTCCTGATCCCCCCAAGCCGGACATCCGCGGAGGGGAGGACGTCACCCAAGCCCTGAACCTAAAGCCAGGCAGCGGGCCTGATTCATTGGATAACGTCCAAGAAAACAAGCTTCCGAGTTTGGAAATTTCTTGGCCCCTGAGTCTTAGATCGGGCGAGGTTCCGGATTTAAATCCACCCGCCCACCCAAATATAAGGGATCTATCCCAAATTCGGCAAGAGCCCAGGGAAACAGTACACAATTACTGGGCCAGATTCCTCCTGGTTATGAACAGGATAAAGGACTGCCGCGAGAGGGACGCAATTTCATCCTTCTGCAACAACTGCACGAACATCGTAATCCTCAATGCCATAAGTCGCCGCGAAATTACACGCTTCGCCGACTTGACGTCCATAGTACGAAAGTACTGTGCGACAAAAAGCGTTCGGAAAACCGAAACAAAATTCTGGGACAATCCGACCCTGAATACAATCCTAGTCCGAAACAAAAGGGCGCATTATCGCTAGGCACCTGGGCCAAACAGCAAAAAACAAAAACCCCATATAGGGTATGGAACCGTACTGGAGGGATGGCTCAATGGACCCTGTAAAATTCATAGTACAGAGGGCGTCACACCAACTCATAGCCTTAGAGCATGTTGGATACTCCGGCAGGTGGCCAGAAGTGGCGAGGAGCTTCTAACTCCAGAATCCGCAGAGCACCACCCAAGAACCGCCAGTAGGTGTCAACTGTCTTCGAGACTTTCCATCAAATAATGCGAGGAAACGAACGCTCCGCAGCCTTACCAAAGTCTACCAAGTAGCGACAATAAACCCATGGAGTGACATGGCTATTACCTTTAACGCCAGTGACGAACCTAAATTCCGGACAGCCCGAGCACCAGCCGCACTGGTCCTCAGTCCGATAGTGGACGGCTTCCGGCTTACAAAGGTACTCATGGAAGGTGGCGCGGATTGAAATAGACTGGATCCGCATTGAGGAAAATGGAAATAGACTGGAGCCGCATTGAGCGAAGCAACACAACCTTTAGAGGAATAATCCCCAGTCGGGAAGCGTGCTGTTCAGGAAAAATCACACTGGATGTGGTGTTTGGCATGCCGGATAATTACAGATCCGAGGAGGTCACATTTCAAGTGGCCCCATTTAGCAGCAGATTCCACGCTCTGTTAGGGCGAGAAGCATTCACAATTTTCAAGCTATACCCCATTATGGGTACATGAAGCTCAAAATGCCCGGACCCAACGGAATCATCACTCTTGCTAGTGATCCGGACACAGCGCTCCGCCGAAAACAAGACAGCCGCACTGGCCCTTGAGGCATTATCCGAAGCCCTAGCGGCCGAGGAACTAACTGTGTTGCGCTCCACGGTGGACAGGGACAACGTGATACTCGACAAAAGATCCAAGTCCACCTCCTTCAAGCCGGCAGACGAAATAGTCAAGTTCCAAGTCCATCCAACGGACAGTACAAAAACAGCCTCCATCAGGGCACAATTAAGCCCTGATGTAGACGCCGCACTAAGAGAATTCCTATGTGAAAATTGGGACATTTTTGCCTGGCACCCTTCAGACATGCCAAGAATCCCACGCAGGCTGGCCGAGCACAGCCTGAACATCCTAAAAGGATTCAAGCCTGTTAAGCAGGCTCTTCGGTGTTTCTCCGAACCTAAGAGACAAGCCATGGGAGAGGAGCTAGCCAAACTACTGGAAGCCGGATTCATCAGAGATATAAAACATCCGGACTGGCTAGCAAACCTGGTAATGGTACCAAAGAAGGACAAATCTTGGCGCCTATGCATCGATTTCAAAGACCTAAATAAGGCATGTCCAAAGGATCCCTTCCCCCTCCCCCGCATTGATCAAATCATCGACACCACTGTAGGACACGATTCATTGTGTTTCCTCGATGCATACTCTGGCTACCACCAAATCAAGATGGCAGAGTCAGACCAAGCTGCAACGACATTCATCACCCCATACGGCCCATTCTGCTTCAACACAATGCCCTTCGGGCTCAAAAACGCCGGCGCAACATATCAGCGCATGATTCAGACATGTCTGGCCAACCAGATCGGCAAAACGGTTGAAGCGTACGTGGATGACGTGGTCGTCAAAACCAAGCACGTCGAAACTCTAATAGACGACTTGAGGCTCACGTTCGATAACCTCCGGACATATGACATTAAGCTCAACCCGGAAAATGCGTTTTCGGCGTACCAGCCAGAAAGCTCTTGGGCTTCATCGTATCCGGTAGAGGAACTGAAGCAAACCCAACCAATATCTGAGCTCTGTCACAATTGGATATTCCAAAAGATCTCAAGCAAATACAAAAATTGACTGGATGCATGGCGGCTCTAAGCCGCTTCATCTCCCGCCTGGGGGAAAAGGCATTACCCCTTTACCGCCTCCTCCGTCGCACCGAACACTTCGAGTGGATGGATGCCGCCACGGCCGGACTTGAAGAAATAAAAGCCATACTGGCAACAAACCCTGTCCTGGCCGCGCCCAACATCGGCGAACCAATGTTGTTATACATCGCGGCAACTCACCAAGTTGTAAGCGCAGTCCTCGTCGTCGAACGAGAAATGGACGGACACAAGTTCCCTGTCCAGAAACTAGTGTACTACGTGTCCATTGTCCTCACTCCATGCAAGTCCCGGTACCCGCATTACCAAAAGATAGCATACGCAGTGTTCATGGCATCCCGGAAGCTACGACACTACTTTCAAGAGTGTTCGATAACAGTAGCCTCCAAAGTACCTCTTAACGATATCATAAACAACCGCGACGCCACGGGCCGGATTGCCAAATGGGCCATTGAGCTCCTCCCGATCGACATAACATATAAGCCACGGCGAGCCATCAAGTCGCAAGCTTTGGCCGACTTTGTCGCTGAATGGACTGAAGCCAAACTCCCTAAAGAGTACGACACATATTCCAACTGGACCATGCACTTCGACGGCTCCAAAATGCTGGCGGGTCTGGGGGCTGGCGTCGTCCTGACGTCCCCAACAGGAGATATAGTCCAATATGTACTCCAGATAATGTATACGGACTCCAATAATGCAGCGGAATACGAGGCCCTTCTACATGGCCTCCAGATGGCAGTCTCCATGGGCATTCTAAGCCTAGAGGTGCGTGGGGATTCGGACCTCACTATATCCCAAATAAACGGAGACTTTGATGCCAAAGATCCGAAAATGGTTGCTTATCGCAACACCGTCCTAAATATGTTAGCTCGGTTCGAAGGGCTGGAATTCCACCATGTAGCCCGGGAAAATAATCAGGCAGCAGACGTCCTGGCACGCATCGGCGCAAAGCACGATCCAGTCCCCCCAACATTTTCCTGGAAAGGCTATTCAAGCCATCCGTAAAGTGGGAAGGGGAATCCGGAAATAACAATTCGGACCTGGACGCATCCCCTGACCCCAAACACCCTGACACAACAGACGAATCCGTCAATGAAGTCACACCCTCAACCCACGTAATAATGGCAGTAATTGCCGCGTGGATAGAACCATTCTTAGCCTACTTAACTAGACAGGAACTTCCCAAGGACCAAAATGAGGCACGCTGCATAGTGCGGTGATCTAAAGCCTATAAAGTCCATGAAGGAGAGCTTTATAAGAAAAGCACCACCGGAGTCCTTCAAAGGTGTATCTCCGAAGAGGAAGGGCGGAACCTACTGGCTGAAATTCACGCCGGACTCGGCGGGCACCACGCCGCAGCCCGAGCCCTTGTGAGCAAGGCCTTCCGTACCGGATTTTACTGGCTGACGGCCCGGGCAGACACTCAGGACTTAGTCCAGCGATGCGTCGGTTGCCAATTATTCGCTAATCAAAGCCACATGCCGCCTACCGCCCTCCAAACCATACCCATTACCTGGCCTTTTGCGGTCTGGGGGCTTGACATGGTTGGACCCCTTAGGACGAACCCACAAGCAAAAATATCTACTGGTCATGGTGGACAAATTCACCAAATGGATAGAGGCCAAGCCTGTTAAGACGGCCGAATCCGGACCGATGATAGACTTCATATCCGGGGTTGTACACTGTTACGACGTCCCCCACAGCATCATTACTGACAATGGCACAAACTTTACGGCCGATGAAGTTAAACTCTGGTGCAAAAACATGGGCATTAAGCTCGATTATGCTTCAGTCTATCACCCACAAACTAACGGTCAAGTCGAGCGAGCCAACGGACTAATCATGAGCGGCATCAAACCCAGATTAGTGCGATCCCTCAAGGAATCTAACACACACTGGGTAGAGGAGCTCGACTCCGTACTCTGGGGGCTGCGGACCACGCCAAATCGCACTACCGGATTCACACCATTTTTATGGTATACGGCGCAGAGGCAGTCTTGCCCTGCGACATAATTCATGACTCACCTCGCGTGCGCATGTACGAAGAAAGAGAAGTCGAGCTCGATCGGCAGGACAACTTGGACGCATTGGAGGAGGAGCGCGACGTGGCAAAAGCCCGTTCCGCATTCTATCAACAGCAGGCTCGAAGATATCAAAGCAGAGAAGTATGGGCCAAAACTTACAATGTTGGCGAACTAGTTCTACGCCTGCCGGACAAGAAAAAGGACAAACTCAAGCCCAAATGGGAGGGTCTCTTCATAATCGACCAAGTCCTGATTGGTGGAGCGTACCGTCTGTGAAACGCATCGGACAATCGACTCGAGCCAAACCCATGGAAAGCAGCACGCCTACAAAGATTCTACGCCTAGCGCCGGACTCTGTGTTCGTCTCCTTCCTCTGTCACCTTTTTTTATTATTACAAAATAGCTACCTGGTATTTCTCTCCTCCTCCCCCGCCCCCTTTTTCTCCCAAGCCTTTAGGGGCTTGCTTGCGTGTTGTTCGCACATAATTGACGCACCACCCGCGCTCATTATCCATGGGGGCTTCTTTATCAGAAGCTTATATACACGGGCCTCATGCCCAAAACATGCGTGACACTTCCGCATGAACCTTTTATGCACCATTATATGCATCAATATGACTTAAGTTTTGGCCAAGCTGGGTTGCCTAGCTCCTGTGCTTACCACTACGTTCCCGTTTGTTCGGCTAGGTGGTAAAGGGAGCACCTCTGCAATTGTTACTGTCGAGTCAGCCGGATGTGTACCTCAGACTGGGTGAAGCCGAAAGCTAGCGTTCTTAAGGGAATATTCGGTCGGTGAACTAAAAGATGATTTTTCACTTGTTTATTTATCTGCCCCCAGATGGTTTTCTGCTTTTTTACGCAGTCCGGACATGCACCTTAGGGCATGCCTCCCAGGGAAAGGAACCCCTAACGGAACTATTCTCCCTGGAAGATGTTTCTTACTAACCATGTAATATAACATAACTAGTTGGGCACTTGTCTGCTAAAGCACTTATGACCCCTACGCCTGGTCTCCATGCATGCCCCGGTTCTTACATAACCGAGAGGGTATTCGGACACACTCCAGACTATGGGGTCCAGAGGTTGAAGCGAAAAGGTCCGAAATGACAAACGATCTACAATCCGGCTAGAAGGCATTTTACATGTCATTTTAAATTACATAGTCAATTTGAATGGGTATATTCTTCTTCAATACCATCCAACAAGTTGTCTAATTTACAGTCCTGTTGGGAATACTTGGCGGCCAGCTCTACCTGACCATACACCAAACTGACAAGGATCTCCTTCCCGTCGGGCCCCACAGGGCCGACCTCGGCCATGTGGTTTGGGTCCGCCTTCGTGTACCGCGTATTCACCATGGCCCAGGTCTCCCTAGCGCCTTGACGGCAGGCCGATATCTTCCATAATCGGAAGCGCAGCCGCACTCCCTTCAGCTTCTCTGCAAGCTCTCCAAGGCCTTCGGGAAGGGAGAGGGATGGCCACAAAGCCCGGACGACGCCTTGCATCGCCTGCCGAACTTGTTCGTGCAGTTGCAATAGCTCGGGGAGAAGGTCCCCCCTAGAACCGGGCATTTCCTCGCAGGCCGACCTGTCAGCATATCTGCAGACATAGCTCTGTCAATCGACTTCCTCGCCGAACTCTTTTTCGAAGATTCGTTTAAGCACTTACTAAAAATGCCGCGTCGAAGTCGCAGATTCTCCTTTACAGAATCAGACAGCTGAGCACGAACATCCTTTAGTTCCTCGCCCAGCTGGGTATTGGCATCTTGAAGCTTGTTCTTCTCTTGCCTCACCCTCGTCAGCATGCTCTCGCCGGCCTTTAACTGGCGCAAGAGTTGTTGCTTGTCCGGATTCACTCCAGCCCCATCTGCACTGTTATTGTCAGAATTGCACACATGCCGCACTTCACAACAGAATTATCTTTCGAAGAATATATTACCTGAGGGGGTCCCCTTGGCATTCTATGAAGCGACCAGTGCGGCCTCAAGTCGGGCCTTGCACTCTTCCAGCTCCTGGGGCAGTTGCGTATTCTTTTTTGTAAGATCCTGCATAACATATGATCCTTAAATCAGTTATCTTAACTCTTTCAAGTCTCGGGGGCTACTGACATATATAACCATCAGATTTACTCACCCGTATGTCTTTCACATACTGCTCTGTGGCTCTGGCTAGACCATTTTGAGCGGCACAGAGGTACGCATCTCCCGTATTAAAGGCGTCCAACGCCTCTTGGGAAAAACATGTGTCACGAAGAACAATCCGGCGACGCCTATGGTTCATGGCACTCTCCACCTCTGAATGGGTGGCAGATAGCCCGTCCGCGTCCTCTGTCGGAGGAACGTCCGGTGCACGCCCCGTGTTCGCCTCCGCTTCTGGACCCGGCCTTGAAGCCTGGCCGGTGGATATAGTCCGGCGGGCGCTCTTCTTCCTGAGGGGAGCATGAGCGTTAGTATGCCTTGAGGGCATAAATCCTAGGCGTTAAAGTTGCACGCCATGCCGTTGCGCCGGCGTCTCGATCTGGTCCGCACTTCTCTTTAGCCCGCCTGGCTTCAATGGCCCTTGTTGGCTACCCACCGCGGGCTCGGCCCTCCGCCTCAAGGATTTCCCCTGCAAAATGAAACATTATTGGTTTACGGCAATCAAAATAAGCATGGATGGATCCTCTTGAAAGTACTGGGACTTCAGTCTCGGTTACCTTTGAGGCTGGAAGTAGTCCGGGATAATCGGCTGTAATGGCTATTAAGGTGTTGTCCTTACTCAATTGATGAAACACCCCATCAATTAGCTCCACACATAAGTTCGGGTCCTCTTGGGAGTCCGGGTCGAGGGACCGTTCCGGGTCCTCGGGTTGTGGAGGAGGGCTGTTTATCTCCTTCACAGTCTGCCGCAGCTCCTGCGTTAAAATTGCTAGACTAAGTACTCAATTATGGGAATTTGAAAGCATGTAGGCAAGTGAAAGTGTTCGCTCACCCAGCTTGGAGGACTGTACATGGAGAATCTGCCCTGTGGGTTGACACGGAGGAAATCCTCTTCTTCTCCCTTGTACATAGCGGATAAGATCTTCGTTAGAGTGGCCGCCGAATCCGGCCCCTTGCGACCGCACCGGGTGGCGTCGTCCTCCCCGTTAAAATCCCACATGGGGTGGCCTCTGTACTGAAGTGGCTGCACCCCCCGCATAATGCATGTGGCCATGACCTCGATCATGGTCAGTCCGGAATGAGCCAACAACCTTATACGGCTCATCAGGTAAAGGACGTCCCTATTAGTTTCCCTCTGAGGGTTCCATGGGCGCCAGCTCAGGCGTTTCTTCAATGGAGCGTTATTGAACTCAGGGAGGCTGATCCGTACAGGGTCCGGCAGGGGGACGTTGTCTATATAAAACCATTCTAAAGGCCAGTCCTCGGACGCCTTCTTTGGGGTTCCGGATAGATATCCGGTCCCGGCGATGCGCCATAGTTCGGCTCCGTCCACTTGATAAATTGACCCCTCCTGAGAATGGGGTACAAGACAGAACAAATTCTTCCTCAGCGTGAAATGGGCCTCGATGCCCAAAAACAGCTCGCAGAGGACCACGAAGCCCGCAACATGCAGTATGGAGGCAGGCGTGAGATTGTGTAGCTGGAGGCCGTAGAACTCCAGTAGCCCTCGGAGAAATGGATGAATTGGAAATCTGAGTCCTCTTATTAAATAAGGGACTAGGCATACCCGCTCTCCTTGGGAGGGATTGGAGACGCTCTCCGCCTGCTCTCCGCCGCTATTGGTAGCAATCCCGGCTACTGGGACCATATATGCTGGGGGGAGGAGCCCCTTGGATTGGAGCACTACTAGCTCGCTATGCAGGACGGAACACCGCTCCCAATCTCCGGGCCGAGGGCCGGAGAGGCAAAAGGAGGGGCTACATCGACTGGCCATGGTGGAATGGATCTCTGTCGAAGGCGCTCTGATGAATGCTCGCGGAGGGAAGATGGTGTGAATTGGATCTAAATCCCCGTCTCTTTTATGGGCGGCTCATTTACGCAGCTAGGGGGTAAATGAAAAAACTCCCTGGCTTTTCGCATTCGTTTGACACGTGGAAGGTGGTCATTATAGGGCACAGAAGCTGAGGAGTGCCGCTTGCACTAGAAGCCGGACACTATTCGACAGGTACATGGAATTTGGAGAAGAACCCGCCTTGCAGCGAAGACAAACTTGCGTGCCCGACTTATCGTCATTGAAGCCTGGTTTGGGGGCTACTGAGGGAGTCCTGGATTAGGGGGTGTTCGGATGGCCGGACTATGAACTTTGGCCGGACTCCCGGACTATGAAGATACAAGATTGAAGACTTCGTCCCGTGTTCGGATAGGACTTTCCTTGGCGTGGAAGGCAAGCTTAGCGATTCGATATGAAGATCTCCTCCCATTGTAACCGACTCTGTGTAACCCCAGCCCTCTCCGGTGTCTATATAAACCGGAGAGTTTTTAGTCCGTAGGACGAACAACAATCATACCATAGGCTAGCTTCTAGGGTTTAGCCTCTCTGATCTCGTGGTAGATCAACTCTTGTACTACCCATATCATCAATATTAATCAAGCAGGAGTAGGGTTTTACCTCCATCGAGAGGGCCCGAACCTGGGTAAAAACATCGTGTCCCTTGTCTCCTGTTACCATCCGCCTAGACGCACAGTTCGGGACCCCCTACCCGAGATCCGCCTGTTTTGACACCGACACGCGGCATTAATCTGGGGAAGATAGTAGGAGCTGAAGCTGGCGCGGCACAGCGTTGGCGTGAGGCGGAGCGCGGACGGCGACAGAGAGCGACATCGTCCAGCTTCAAAGCTGAGCTCCTCGAGTTGATCTAGGGCAGGGGATAAGAACCACTCGTCGAACTTGGGTTGGACCTTGTAGTTGGTACTGAACATGCGGATGTCAAGGCGTCTGGCTGGCCCAGGGTGCGATGAAAGGATCTTGGAGACTGCGGCCATGCGTTTGCAATCCCCGTCGCAGAGGCAGCTGTCGACGGTGAGGTTGAGGGAGACGCAGCCCCAGAGCGGGCGCCACCGCCGGGAGAGCAGGGCGGTCCGTGTCGTGGTTCTAAGTCTGACAGTAGAATGGGGGGTAGGTATGGAGAGGCAAGATCCTAGCTATGGAGCAGTTGTACACACGAGTGTTTTACGAGTTCAGGCCCTTCTCGGAGGAAGTAATAGCCCTACGTCTCGGAGCCCGGGGGCGGTCGACTGGTTTATGTGTATATGAGTTACTGGGGTGCGAACCCTTCTACCAGTGGAGGGGGGTGGCTTATATAGGGGATGCCAGGACCCCAGCCAAGCCACGTAGCAGAGGGTTAAAGTACATTAAGGCCTGGCGTTACTGGTAACGCCTTACATAAAGTGTCATCATGACCATTAAGACTACTTAATTACAGACCATTTGGATACAGAATAGATCCTGAACTCCTGGTGGTCGAGTGAGTCTTCATGGTCGAGTGTCTTTAGGTTCGTCGAGTGTCTTCTAGCCGGTCGAGTGGAGTCCCTCTTGGTCGACTGAAAGACGGCTTCTTCTAAGAGATGTCCTTGGGGAGGGTACTTTGGACAGGTCAGTAAACCTACCCTAGGTACATGACTTCATCAGTAGCCCCCGAATGGATCGAGGTTTGAGTGAGGACGGAGTTGACGATCTTTCCGACCTGCTTTCTGGTACTGCAAAGGCGTTTTTGCTCGGGATCAATGACTTTTAAGTGAGGGAGTCAACTCTCTTCAGTCGCCTTGATCCATTCTTTATATCAGTCGACTGAACTTTATGAACTTGGAGATTTCCGAGCGACAGATCGCAGGAGATCTTCCGTATGACAAGTTGCCCTGATGGTTAGCGGATTTAGTGGGATCCGAATTTTGGGAAGCGCGCGAAGCAGAGAACGCCGCGGTACTCGGACGAGATAAGGCAGGGACGCCTCGATCTCCATGCCGCCTTTTTCGCCACGTATCGCGTGTGCGACTGTTTCGGGATTTGACTGGATTGCCTGGGCCTACCCGTCAGCAACTCGGAAGTGACCCCATACAAGGAACCAGGCGGAGGTTTTCCGAACAGTGCCTCCTCATTTTCTCCTCCCTCGTCTCCAGATTCATCTACCGCGCTCGCCAACTGCCCAGCGCCGCTGCTCCGTTTGGGCTTCGTCGGCGGCAATGGTGAAGGAGAAGACGGCGGCTTTGGAGCGGGCGAAGAAGGCGATGGCGCAAGCGAAGGGGAGAGCGCCCAGTCGAGGTGGATCCTCGTCGCGGTCTCGTCTGCCGCAGGGTTGGATTCAAGGAGATTGGATCCGCTCGACCATCACCCAGAAGGACCTCGATGACCTAGCCAATGAGGGGTTGATCGAGCACGGAGCAGCGAGGCTTCCGGGGATGGAGTGTCAACCGCAACCTCAGTAGGGTGAGTGCGTCCTCTTGGCGACTCATGTAGATCGAGGGTTTTCTTTGCCGCCGCATCTTTTCTTCCGAGGATTTCTGAATTTCTTCGGAGCTCAGCTTCACCACTTCACTCCAAATTCTATCGCCTATCTCTCCGCCTTTGTATCTCTGTGTGAGAATTTCTTGGGTTGCCGGTCGCACTGGGGCCTCTTCAAGCATATATTCACTTGTCGTTCCCAAACGGTGAAAAAGGCCAGCCCCAATGACGAGAGAACCCAGGTGATCCAGATGCGTGGGGGTCTCGGGGTCCAGATGAGGAGCAAGAGCGCTTTCCCTGCCATGACCCTTCCGGAGTGGGTCAGAGGGTGGCAGTCGACCTGGTTCTACTGCCAAGACCGGTCGACGCCAGGGCAGTCGACCGGGCTCCCTCCCTTCTCCATGAGTCGAGTGAACAAGCCCTCCTCTCTGAAAGTAGTTCCTGAGGAGAAGGCCCAGGTAAAAATGTTAATGGAGCGAGTAGTTCAGTTGATTCGTGATGGCGTGACTAGCATGGACCTTCTGGAGGTTTTCCTTCGGCGGCGTATCCAACCACTCCAGTATCGGGGCCACCCGATGTGGCTGTATTCTGGTACTAAAGACACCAGTCGGGTCCACCCAAAGGAGGTCGACGATGCCACATTGGAGAGGTGGATGACTGCCATCACAGGGAACAAGGACAACCCTCGGGGAGCTATGAGGATCGTTCCACTCGACCAGTCTTATGAGGTGGACAAGGTACGATTATTTTCCTCCGATTGCTCCATCTATTCTATTTCGTCGTAAATCAGTCGATTGACCTTTGTCTTGCTTGCTGTCTTTCAGGAAACCACTGAGTTGTACTCGATGCCCAAGGGGGCGCAGGCATGGGCCGAAGAGGAGGAGGGAAGCGGAGGCGAAAGCCAAGAGGAGTGGGAGTCGGACGTCGATGAGGGTGAGGAAGACGCAGGTTCTGACGAGGAGGAAGAGGAGGAGGAAGTTGCGCCTCCTCATTCCGAAAGGAGGTCCAAGCTCGCCCACGACCCTGCGACTGATCGTGGCAAGGGAGTCGCGCCTGCTGGGCAGTCGACTAAATGTCCTCGGACAACTTCACCGACGCCGACTGAAAAGGCGTCGAAGCAACCCCGAGCGGCCCCGTCAAAACTGGCGAAGGCCCTACCGAAGATGAGGATGGAGATTCCGACTGTCTCTGGGTAACGATCGTAACTCATGTTTTCCACTCTCAGTCGACTCAATCGCTGACCGAATGATATTTGCAAATCGCAGTGCTGCTACTTCTGAGACTTCAGCCAGGCATGAGGATCAAGAAATGGAAGATGCTGCAACTTCTCAACCTGGTATGATCTGCGCGGTTTCACTTTCGGTCGATTGAATCTCCATTTTTGATTTTGAATTCCTTCTACAGCTCCACCTAACATTGTCATCAATCTTCCTGACGATGACGACGAAGCGCCGCTGAGGCAGAGGAGGAGCAGAAAGGCGACTGTTGGCAAGACTGCGCAGGTTACGTCAGCACCTGGACCACAGATTCCCGAGGGGGCAATGTTGCTCGGGCTACCATGTCCTTTGCGGAGCCGTTGACGGTTGCCCGCCCTTCGTGGTCGAGTGCTGACCCGCCTTCCCTCTTCTCCACCTACCACGTCCCGGAGGATCAAGCAAGCGCTGCCAAGGAAGCTATACGCTAGGCCGGGATTATGATGGAGCAGGTGAAGGCGATCCGAACTACCAGCCAAGCAGCTTATGATGCGAGCTCAGCTCTCCAGAGCAATGTCCAGGTTAGTTGAACACCGACTGGAAATCTTGATTTTTGTCATGCACCCACTAGGTGTGTCGATTCTACAGTGGACTGCTGGCAGTCGACTATAGTTTTTGTGTCTTGAGATTTCTCACTTTGCTTGTTCCACTCGACCATGGTCGAGTGGAACATTGAAACTGGTGGGGGCACGCTGAGTGCACCCACTGGGTGTAGTACCCGAGACCGTGGTTGATTGCTGGCAATCGGCTGTGGTCTGAATAATTTAATTAATTTTTTTGCTGATAGTTAACTGCTTCCGGTCGACTGATCGACTCTGAGTCTAGCTGCTGACAGTTAACTGCTTCCGGTCGACTGATCGACTCTGAGTCTAGCTGATAGAACTAGTGGGGGCACGCTGAGTGCACCCACTGGGTGTAGTCCCCGAGACTACAATTGAATGTTTTAGATTCACCTGTAGTCTTAGAAATAGTACGATTTTTCCTTTTAGTCACTCGGAAGTGATCTGTCATTCATGTCTGTCGATTGAACTTTCGCAGAAATCTTGTGACCTTGTTTCTTGTTACACCGAATTGGAGAACAAGTATATCCAGCTTGAGCTTGATCAAAAGCTTGTTCAAGAGAACTTCACGAAGGCGAAGGAGGAGGCAAAAGGTATGTTTGGTGAGAATCTTGATGACTGTCCTCACTTCTTGCCTGTCTTCGAATCTGATCTTACTGTGATTTTCGCAGAAAAAATGAAGGATGCTCTAAAGAAGAAGGACCTCGACCTTGCCGAGGCGTAGAAAAGGGTTGCAGACAAGACCAGGCTTGCAGAAGAGAAGTTGGCTTCCGTCAACAAACTCGAACAAGATAACACTCGACTGAAAGCTGCTCTTGACGTGGCCAACCAGGAAGTCACTCGACTAAGGAATGCCAATATGGTCCTAGACGACAAAGCTGGTGAACTGGCAGGAAAGAAAAATGACTTGGAGCTTTATCTGGGAGGACTCGCCAAGAAGCTGTTCCTCATGCTCGAAGGTAACCTCTTATCTCCGATTGGTAGTTACTGACTTGTTGTAAGGGTGTTAGCTTATCCTTGAATCATGTCCACAGAATTCTGCCAAAACTTTGAAGAGGAGACTAGTCGAGTGGAGACTGGCTTGGATCCCATCAATTCTCCGGTGAAGGATGAAACTGCTATGAACGTGCTTCGCCTCGAGTCCCGCATTGCTGCAGTGGTCGATTACCTTGCAAGACTGAAGGCCACTACATCACGCATCGACACATCGCTCTGGCCAGAAGAAACGCTTCAGAATGACCTTGAGTCGCTGATGACTCAACTGAACGAGATTCCGAGTCGAGTGCAAGAGTGGAAGAAGTCTTCTTCCCGGTGCGGTGCTGACGTCGCTCTGTCCTCAGTCCACGTCCACTTCAAAGAAGCGAGAGAGGACAAGCTGGTGTCTCTCAAGGTGGCCACTACTAGGAAGCATGACTTCCGTTCTTTCATGGAGACCTTCATCGCGGCCACCACTCGGATTGCAGATGGGATTGACCTAGACGAGTTCGTTGCGCCTTCCAGCCCTCCGCAGGAGGGGTAAAAACTATTATGCTTGATGATTTGAATTTGCCTCGGAATGCCGAGTGATTTTTGTAACCGCCAAACTTTAACAGGCTTGATGCCTGAGCACTTCTGGGTCCGTAGGACGTTATCCGAACTTGATTTGCCGTTGAAATACGTTTGCTTCTTTTGGACAACTATCTTCTTTGGCTTGGAATATATGTTAGCATCTGAAATGCTCTTTTGCAGGTAGGAGTGAAGTACAAATTGCAGTCGACTTGTGCTTGTCATGTTTGGGCGAGTGCTTGGTTGCAACCAAGCCTCCGAGTGAGAAACTTGTTCCCCACTCGGAAAGATTATAGAAACTTAGGCGAGCACTGGGCTGCAGCTAAGCCCCCGAGTGGGAGGTTTGCTCTCCACTCAGCAGGATTTTTTAGAAACTTAGGCGAGCACTGGGCTGTAGCTAAGCCCCCGAGTGGGAGGTTTGCTCTCCACTTGGCAGGATTTTTTAGAAACTTAGGCGAGCACTGGGCTGCAGCTAAGCCCCCCGAGTGGGAGGTTTGCTCTCCACTCGGCAGGATTTTTTAGAAACTTAGGCGGGCACTGGGCTGCAGCTAAGCCCCCGAGTGGGAGGTTTGCTCTCCACTCGGCAAGATATTTTAGAAACTTAGGCGAGCACTGGGCTGCAGCTAAGCCCCCGAGTGGAAGGCTGGCTTACCACTCGGTAGGATTTTGTTTACTTAGGCGAGTACTTGGACTGCAGCTAAGCCTCCGAGTGGGAGGCTAGCTCACCACTCGGTAGGATTTTGTTTTATCTTTGGCGAAAAGGATTCGCAGCTAAGCCTCCGAGTGGAAGGCTGGCTTACCACTCGGTAGGATTTTTACAAGCTTAGGCGAAACGGGTTCGCAGCTAAGCCACCCACTGGGGGACAAATTTATGAGAGCAAAAGAAACAACAATCACTATTGAAATTATGAAACTCTTTGTCTTTGATGAATACACTACAGGAGTACTTTTTATTACAACTCATCCGAGTGAAAAACTTAAGTATAAAAAGGGCGGAGTAAGTCCGCGTTCCATGCTCTGGGCTCGTCAATCTAGTGCTCGACATTGTAAAGGCGGTATGCCACATTATGGAGAACTTTGGTGACGATGAAGGGACCTTCCCAAGTAGGAGCATGTCACGCCCAATATGCGACCCTATCCAAAAGGAACTCGAAGGTCCCACCAAGGATAGACCCGCATATTGAAACGCTTTTTCAAGGTGGATATCATTACATCAACATTACATAATAGATGGGGATACATACAAGAGGCATACAATGCCATACGAATACAACATCACAATACATAAGAGCAACATCCGACTACGGATGAAACATAAACAGAAACTCAAACGACATCCACCCTACTAGCCCAGGCTGCCGACCTGGAACCTATCCCCTGATCGAAGAAGAAGCAGAAGAAGAACTCAATGCAAGCAAGCATCCCTCTCGCGTCATGATCATCGCACAACCTGTACCTGCAACTGTTGTTGGAGTAATCTGTGAGCCACGAGGACTCAGCAATCCCATTACCATGGGTATCAAGACTAGCAAAGCTTAAAGGGAAAGGAAGGGGGTAAAGTGGTGAGGTTGCAGCAGCGACTAAGCATATATGGTGGCTAACATACGCAGATAAGAGCGATAAGAGAACAAGCGGAACGGTCGTCAACTAGTAATGATCAAGAAGTGATCCTGAACTCCTACTTACGTGAACCATAACCCAGAAACCGTGTTCACTTCCCGGACTCTGCCGAAAAGAGACCATCACAACTACACACACGGTTGATGCATTTTAATTCGGATCTGGTGTCACGTTATCTACAACCGGACATTAACAAATTCCCATCTGCCTATAACCGCAGGCACGGCTTTCAAAAGATTATACCCTGCAGGGGTGTCCCAACTTAGCCCATGATAAGCTCTCGCGATCAACGAAGGATATACCTTCTCCCAGGAAGACCCGATCAGACTCGGAATCCCGGTTTACAAGACATTTCGACAATGGTAAAACAAGACCAGCAAAGCCACCCGATGCACTGACAATCCCGATAGGAGCTGCACATATCTCGTTCTCAGGGCAACACCGGATAAGTCAAGCTACGAGTAAAACCAGCCCTCAAGTTGCCCCGAGGTGGCCCCGCAGGTTGCTCGGTTCGGACCAACACTTAGACAAGCACTGGCCCGGGGGGGGCTAAAATAAAGATGACCCTCGGGTTGGCCGACCCAAGGGAAAGGTATAGGTGGTGGTGAGGCAAATGGTAAAACCAAGGTTGGGCCTTGCTGGAGGAGTTTTATTCAAAGCGAACTGTCAAGGGGGTCCCATAAATCACCCGACCGCGTAAGGAACGCAAAATCCGGGAACATAACACCAGTATGACGGAAACTAGGGCAGCAAGAGTGGAACAAAACACCAGGCAAAAGGCCGAGTCTTCCACCCTTTACCAAGTATATAGATGCATTAATAATATAAGAGATATTGTGATATCCCAACCAAAATCCTGTCCACCATGGAGCAATCTTCAACTTCACCTGCAACTAGCAACGCTGTAAGAGGGGCTGAGCAAAAGCGGTAACATAGCCAATCAATGGTTTGCTATGAGGGGTGTCAAAGGTTAGAGGTTCATGGCAATTTGGGATGGCTTGATAAACAGGTGATAGGTAGCGCAGCAAAGCGATAGAACGAAGCAACTAGCATAGCAATGATAGTAGTGAGATCTAGGGTAGCGGTCATCTTGCCTGAAATCCCGCAAGGAAGAAGAACGAGTCCATGAAGAAGACGAACGGATGAAGCCGAACCAAGTCTAGACGAACGAATCCTCACGATCGCACGAAACAGGAACTATCGAGAAGAAGCACACAACATAGTAAACACACCACACATAGACAAGACATGATGCACTACCAAGCATGATGCATGACAAGACTACATGAAGCTACTCATGGCAAGAGATGATGCATACAAGAGCAAGATATCAAGGCAAGTTTAAATGAGGCCGGGAACAACATATAACAATTCCGGTAAGTCCTCATATGCAAATTTCGAAGTTGGTCCAGATCTGAAAAAACCTTATGTTCAAGTTGTTAAACAGCAAGTTAAGGTGCACAAAGATGATCTACACGAGATTCTAGTCGAGTTACATATAAAGTTCATTTAGTTCGGAGCTACGGCCTAGAAGATATGAGCAAAACGAGTTAAACATGGCATTGATGCAAAATGCATACAAACATCAAGCAAACACCTCAAAACAAGGATGCAACATGATAATATGAGGCTACATGCAATTCTAAGCAAGTTTCATATAGAGCACACTCAAAACGAAGCAACGGTTCAACACACACACATGAAACAAGTTATAGCAACAATCTGTCCAAAACAGCAACTAGGCATATTGCAAGCATCAAAACAACATGCTACAGCATCTCAACATAATAACAAAATATATGGGCATGAAGTACAGGTAAAGCATAACAAAACATGAACACTGAGATATCTCCAGAAATCACTAGAACATGCTCAAACACACATGGTAAGATTGCAAGTAATAACAGTTCAGACTTTGCAGAAAATAACATCAGGTTGCAACGTTTAGAGCTATCAAACAACATGTTACAAGAACTTATCATGGCAAAAAAAGGCATGTCATGAATCTACTAATTGCATAGAACAAGAGTCCCTTACTGACCATAAGCCAAAAAGGATCAGAAAATATGATGGCACCCATGTAAACATGGCAAGTTATAATACAGATTCAAACATGGCAGAAACAGAATTATGAAGGCATGTAGATGAGTTTATACCACTCACCACAGAGCAAAACATGGCATGGCAAGGCAAACAACAGTAAGAAGACATATTTGTGAAGCTAAGCATGGCAAGAGCAAGTCCATAGGGTGCATGGAACACTAGGAATGATCATGGCAACAACTGAATTTAATGTTAACAGGCTGACAGCAACATTATCAAGCAACTTTTAAGCAAGATATGAACAAGCTACAACAAGTTATAGTTGCAACCAGGGGCATGAATGGATAAAGAATAACATGTAGAACAAAACATATTTAGTGAACATCTCCAGATTATGCATAGAATGATTTGTAGCAGCAGGTTTACATAGCATCACGAAATAACAGATTCAGCCTAGCAAAACAGCAACAGCAAGTACCCTACTTAAAAAACTCGATTCACTCACCACAAGTCATTGCATGATAAGATAAGCATAGCATTAGAAAGAAGACATGTTTATGAAACAAACCAAGGCAAGAACAAGTTCATAGCATGCAAGGATCAACTACAACAACCTTGGCAAAATTGAATAACATGTAAACAATCTGCCACGAAATATTTTGAAGCAAAAGTAGAGCATGAAAATGACATGCTAAACTACTCCATAATTACAAACAAGGGCATGTATGGATAGACAATAACCATATGTTCAAAACACCCTTACTGAAGTATCTCAAAATATGCATGGATCTCTCTGTACCATCAAGTTTACATGGCATCAAAATAACAGCAGAACAGGGACTAAAAACAGCAACATCACGATGCCTAGTTTGCATGCTTGTGCTAGTCACCACATTGATCACAAAAATACATGGTAAGTACCTCTGTAAAGAAGACATAGTATAGATCAAAACACATGTAGACATGAACCTCATAGGATGCACACATCAATCATGGCAAAAATGACAAAAGAGCTCGTTCTGTTAACAGACAGCAGACAACATCATGAAGCATTCTTGCAACAATGATTCAGGCATCAAGATGACCTCAAATGAAAATGATGCAATGGAACTAAATGTTGTACTCGTTGAGTCGAACAATTTGACATATTACACGCGCAAAACGGAGCTACGAATGCAGAGATACAATGCGATGAACATGGCATGATAATTACTGCAGATTCGGGGACTTAGCAGAATTTTCGGAGGGGGAAAGTCAACCTCGTCTGCACGGATTTCAAGGCGAGGCGGCTCGCCGGAGTTGAACTTGGTGGTGGCCGGAGTTGTGGGAGATGGGCGGATCCGGGCCGGATCCGTCTGGTCTCGGCGGCGGAGGGCGGCGCTGGCCGATGGGGAGAGGCGGGGGGGCGCCCGGGCAGCTCAGGGCGGCGCCAGCTGAGGAGGACGGCGGCGGGGCGGCTAGCCGGAGCTTGGGGCGAGCAGCGGCACGGGAGGCCGG
>NC_041387.1:495658616-495665456 GCF_002162155.2 Triticum dicoccoides
GGGCGTGGGCCCGCAGGGCCGCGGCGGCGCGGGGAGGAGAGAGAAGGCGCGGTGGGGTGAGGTGGCGGCGCGGGATTGGGGGAGTGGCGGCGGGGTGATGTGGCGCGACGCCATTGGACGAAGGGACGTGGCCGGCGGACATGTCCGGCGGGGCTGGACATGTCCGGCGCGCGAACATCATATATATAGGGTTTCGTCTGCGAAAATGGACGGGGAGGACATTTATATAGGCATAGGGAGCTAGGAGAGTCCAAATGAGGAGCGGTTTTCGGCCACGCGATCGTGATCGAACGACCGAGAGCATGGAGGGGAGTTAGCTGGGTTTTGGGCCACTTTGGAAGGAGTGTTGGGCTGCAAAGAGAAAGGGGGGTTTCGGGCTACGCGGATAACCGTTGGAGTACCAAACGAACTCCAAATGGCACGAAACTTGACAGGCGGTCTACCGGTGCTATACCAAGGCCGCTTGGCAAACCTCGGACCATTCCGAGAAAGTTTAACACCCGCTCACAACAAGATACAAAAGGAGAACGCTGGAGGGCATAGGAGTGCCAGATTGCAAAACGGACAACGGGGAAAATGCTCGGATGAATGAAACGAACATGTATGCAAAATGAAATGCACGTGATGACATGATAAAATGCAACACACAAGCAAGTGACATGGCAACAACGACGAATAACTGGCAGACACCTGACACATCGGATCCGGGGCGTTACAACACTCCTCCACTAACAAGAGATGTCGTACCGAGATCTTAGGACCGAGACGGAAGGGAAAAGGGATGAGGTGAAGCAAGAACTCAAGAGAAGAAGCAAAGAATCAAGAGCACTTGAGAAGAAGAGAGGAACGGCGAGAATGACGAGAATCAAAAGCTCACGGAATCAGATAGACTATGAAACCACTCTGGTTAAATCAAGATAAGAAATGAATAAGACTGAAAGAATTTAGGTAGCACTCCAGCTGAAACATGGAGGAATAGAACATGAACTTCACAAGATGGGATGGCACTTGACGAGATGAACAATGCAATACCTCCGGAAGAATTGAAAGAATTTAATGAAAAGAACTTAGCAGGAAGGGTTGAACGGAGTTGTTGAGAAAATCAACAACAAAAAGAATAAGCTTGTTGTGGTCTTATCCAAAACAACTCAAAAACTTGAGGTGAAATTATGCCACAACCAAATGCTTGAATATCTGGGAATAACAAAGAAATGCAAAACTCCACTTCAAAAGAATATAGAGAATTAATTACACTTCGAGATGCAAGAAGGAAGAAAGAATAAGATGAGCCTCGATGATTTAGATGGAAGTTCCGACAAAATGGCTGAGGAAATTGAACTCCGGAAAAAGAAAAGATGGGAAACACTTGGAACTAGAATTTATTCATCAAGAACAAACTCCAAAGGAAGGGATTAATCACTTGGATTAAATAAGAATAAGATTTATTGTATGCTTATACTTCATCAAATTAAATTGATGACCAATAATGGATTTTTGCATACTACTTATTCTTCTTGAAAAGGATTAAGGGGAATGTGGCACAAAACTTGAGAAAGTCTTCAAGAACCATCGGTAGGATTCGAAAGAACGAAAGAATTGAAATGATAATCGAAGAAAAAATCTTGAACGAACCATCATAAGAATTCGAAAATGACTGACGAAAGAGAATGAATCACCGGGAAGAATTAGAACAACAAATCTGCTTGAGGGGATTTTAGATGCAAAAGAACGAAGAGATAATGAGCTGATTAAAGAACACTTGAACAAAGCACCATGATAAATGGATAACGGTAGCTGAAATGTGAGGAAAAGAATTCTTCTGGAATCATGGCCTCCGGTGAAAAGAAATGGGAAAAGAACTTCTGACATACTCCGGATGGGTAAGAAAAGGAATATCTGACAAATAGAATAATTCGATAGGATAACAAGAAGCTAGAACCGCGAATCTTCGAGAGAACGGCCAAGATTTAGAGGAAAAACTCTTCTTCGATCTTCAAATGACGACGAGAGACACCACCGAAATTGTTGAGAAACTCCGGAATAATGAAAAGCGAAGAGGTTGAGCCAACAATGAAAAGAATTTGAACGAGATCTTGGAGAAGGCATGTGACTGATGAAATTCATTCTTACGTCACACTTGGAAAGAATTGAGAATACTCCAGGGGAATTAGAAGAGTCAGGTAAGATCCTGGGAAAAGACCTGTGGGTTAGGGCCCACTAAAATGGAACACCGTTGGAAAGGGATGAAGAATGACAAACGAGACGAGAATTCACCGGTTGAAATAATTGACGAAAGACTGAAGAGGTTCCACAGGAATGAAATTGATGCTCGAAAGAGACTCAAACTCCGGGAAGAAAAGGGTGGGAGGGCGGGAAAACAAAGGCAACTTGGAAGGGGAAACCGACAAATAACTTGAAGAGAAGACACAGGTTGAAAGAAAGCAAAGGCTTCACACGAGTAGGATGGATACTCGATTACGAACTACTCCGGGATGAAAAAGGGTGGGTGGGAAAAGAAAACAACTGAGGATTGAATTCAAAGATGAAGAGGCTCGAGTCAACTTGACGAGAAATGCACCGGATCAAAAGAGCTGAGAACCAACGATCGGAAAACCAACTGCGTGAACCTAACGAAAAATTTGAAGGGGAAGAGGATTAATCCAAAACACCTACGTCAAGATTCCTTACCAGAGCGACGAAGGGGATGAGGAGTAAAAAGAATTCCTACTCTCCGATATAACTAGACTCCAAAAAACAGTTTTGTTCTAGACTCAACAACGGCCAAACTACACGATCAATCAAGGAGGCTCCTAGGGTCGGTCGAGGCTCTGATACCAACTTGTCACGCCCAATATGCGACCCTATCCAAAAGGAACTCGAAGGTCCCACCAAGGATAGACCCGCATATTGAAACGCTTTTGCAAGGTGGATATCATTATATCAACATTACATAATAGATGGGGATACATACAAGAGGCATACAATGCCATATGAATACAACATCACAATATATAAGAGCAACATCCGACTACGGATGAAACATAAACAGAAACTCAAACGACATCCACCCTGCTAGCCCAGGCTGCCGACCTGGAACCTATCCCCTGATCGAAGAAGAAGAAGAACTCAATGCAAGCAAGCATCGCTCTCGCGTCATGATCATCGCACAACCTGTACCTGCAACTGTTGTTGTAGTAATCTGTGAGCCACGAGGACTCAGCAATCCCATTACCATGGGTATCAAGACTAGCAAAGCTTAAAGGGAAAGGAAGGGGGTAAAGTGGTGAGGTTGCAGCAGCGACTAAGCATATATGGTGGCTAACATACGCAAATAAGAGCGAGAAGAGAACAAGCGGAACGGTCGTCAACTAGTAATGATCAAGAAGTGATCCTGAACTCCTACTTACGTGAAACATAACCCAGAAACCGTGTTCACTTCCCGGACTCCGCCGAAAAGAGACCATCACGGCTACACACACGGTTGATGCGTTTTAATTCGGATCTGGTGTCAAGTAATCTACAGCCGGACATTAACAAATTCCCATCTGCCTATAACCGCAGGCACGGCTTTCGAAAGATTATACCCTGTAGGGGTGTCCCAACTTAGCCCATGATAAGCTCTCGCGATCAACGAAGGATATACCTTCTCCCAGGAAGACCCGATCAGACTCGGAATCCCGGTTTACAAGACATTTCGACAATGGTAAAACAAGACCAGCAAAGCCGCCCGATGCGCCGACAATCCCGATAGGAGCTGCACATATCTAGTTCTCAGGGCAACACCGGATAAGTCAAGCTACGAGTAAAACCAGCCCTCGAGTTGCCCCGAGGTGGCCCCGCAGGTTGCTCGGTTTGGACCAACACTTAGACAAGCACTGGCCCGGGGGGGCTAAAATAAAGATGACCCTCGGGTTGGCCGACCCAAGGGAAAGGTATAGGTGGTGCTGAGGCAAATGGTAAAACCAAGGTTGGGCCTTGCTGGAGGAGTTTTATTCAAAGCGAACTGTCAAGGGGGTCCCATAAATCACCCGACCGCGTAAGGAACACAAAATCCGGGAACATAACACCGGTATGACGGAAAGGGCGGCAAGAGTGGAACAAAACACCAGGCAAAAGGCCGAGTCTTCCACCCTTTACCAAGTATATAGATGCATTAATAATATAAGAGATATTGTGATATCCCAACCAAAATCCTGTCCACCATGGAGCAATCTTCAACTTCACCTGCAACTAGCAACGCTATAAGAGGGGCTGAGCAAAAGCGGTAACATAGCCAATCAATGGTTTGCTAGGAGGGGTGTCAAAGGTTAGAGGTTCATGGCAATTTGGGATGGCTTGATAAACAGGTGATAGGTAGCGCAGCAAAGCGATAGAACGAAGCAACTAGCATAGCAATGGTAGTAGTGAGATCCAGGGTAGCGGTCATCTTGCCTGAAATCCCGCAAGGAAGAAGAACGAGTCCATGAAGAAGACGAACGGATGAAGCCGAACCAAGTGTAGACGAACGAATCCTCACGATCACACGAAACAGGAACTATCGAGAAGAAGCACACAACATAGTAAACACACCACACATAGACAAGACA
Organism: Triticum dicoccoides; assembly: GCF_002162155.2. Taxonomy (NCBI): domain Eukaryota; kingdom Viridiplantae; phylum Streptophyta; class Magnoliopsida; order Poales; family Poaceae; genus Triticum; species Triticum dicoccoides. The sequence continues at coordinate 495,663,203 of NC_041387.1, forward strand.
TGATGCACTACCAAGCATGATGCATGACAAGACTACATGAAGCTACTCATGGCAAGAGATGATGCATACAAGAGCAACATATCAAGGCAAGTTTAAATGAGGCCGGGAACAACATATAACAATTCCGGTAAGTCCTCATATGCAAATTTCGAAGTTGGTCCAGATCTGAAAAAACCTTATGTTCAAGTTGTTAAATAGCAAGTTAAGATGCACAAAGATGATCTACACGAGATTCTAGTCGAGTTACATATAAAGTTCATTTAGTTCGGAGCTACGGCCTAGAAGATATGAGCAAAACGAGTTAAACATGGCATTGATGCAAAATGCATACAAACATCAAGCAAACACCTCAAAACAAGGATGCAACATGATAATATGAGGCTACATGCAATTCTAAGCAAGTTTCATATAGAGCACACTCAAAACGGAGCAACGGTTCAACACACACACATGAAACAAGTTATAGCAACAATCTGTCCAAAACAGCAACTAGGCATATTGCAAGCATCAAAACAATATGCTACAGCATCTCAACATAATAACAAAATATATGGGCATGAAGTACAGGTAAAGCATAACAAAACATGAACACTGAGCTATCTCCGGAAATCACTAGAACATGCTCAAACACACATGGTAAGATTGCAAGTAATAACAGTTCAGACTTTGCAGAGAATAACATCAAGTTGCAATGTTTAGAGCTATCAAACAACATGTTACAAGAACTTATCATGGCAAAAAAAGGCATGGCATGAATCTACTAATTGCATAGAACAAGAGTCCCTTACTGACCATAAGCCAAAAAGGATCAGAAAATATGATGGCACCCATGTAGACATGGCAAGTTATAATACAGATTCAAACATGGCAGAAACAGAATTATGAAGGCATGTAGATGAGTTTATACCACTCACCACAGAGCAAAACATGGCATGGCAAGGCAACCAACAGTAAGAAGACATATTTGTGAAGCTAAGCATGGCAAGAGCAAGTCCATAGGGTGCATGGAACACTAGGAACGATCATGGCAACAACTGAACTTAATGTTAACAGGCTGACAGCAACATTATCAAGCAACTTTGAAGCAAGATATGAACAAGCTACGGCAAGTTATAATTGCAACCAGGGGCATGAATGGATAGGGAATAACATGTAGAACAAAACATATTTAGTGAACATCTCCATATTATGCATAAAATGATTTGTAGCAACAGGTTTACATAGCATCACGAAATAACAGATTCAGCCTAGCAAAACAGCAACAGCAACTACCCTACTTAGCAAGCTCGATTCACTCACCACAAGTCATTGCATTACAAGATAAGCATAGCATCAGCAAGAAGACATGTTGATGAAACAAACCAAGGCAAGAACAAGTTCATAGCATGCAAGGATCAACTACAACAACCTTGGCAAAATTGAATAACATGTAAACAATCTGCCAGGAAACATTTTGAAGCAAAAGTAGAGCATGAAAATGACATGCTAGACTACTCCATAATTTCAAACAAGGGCATGTATGGATAGACAATAACCATATGTTCAAAACACCCTTACTGAAGTATCTCAAAATATGCATGGATCTCTCTGTAGCATCAAGTTTACATGGCATCAAAATAACAGCAGAACAGGGACTAAAAACAGCAACATCACGATGCCTAGTTTGCATGCTTGTGCTAGTCACCACATTGATCACAAAAATACATGGTAAGCACCTCTGTAATGAAGACATAGCATAGATCAAAACACATGTAGACATGAACCTCATAGGATGCACACATCAATCATGGCAAAAATGACAAAAGAGCTCGTTCTGTTAAGAGACAGCAGACAACATCATGAAGCACTCTTGCAACGATGATTCAGGCATCAAGATGACCTCAAATGAAAATGATGCACTGGAATGAAATGATGTACTCATTGAGACAAACAATTTGACATATTACACGCGCAAAACGGAGCTACGGATGCAGAGATACAATGCGATGAACATGGCATGATAATTACTGCAGATTCGGGGACTTAGCAGAATTTTCGGAGGGGGAAAGTCAACCTCGTCTGCACGGATTTCAAGGCGAGGCGGCTCGCCTGAGTTGGACTTGGTGGTGGCCGGAGTTATGGGAGATGGGCGGATCCTAGCCGGATCCGTCCGGTCTCGGCGGCGGAGGGCGGCGCCGGCCGATGGGGAGAGGCGGGGGGGCGCCCGGGCAGCTCGGGGCGGCGCCAGCCGAGGAGGACGGCGGCGGGGCGGCTA
>NC_041387.1:495665620-495684356 GCF_002162155.2 Triticum dicoccoides
GGCCGGGCCGGCGCGGGAGGCGGCGGGGCGCGCGGTCGGGCCTGGCGGGCCGGCCGTGGGCCCGCAGGGCCGCGACGGCGCGGGAAGAAGAGAGAAGGCGCGGTGGGGTGAGGTGGCGGCACGGGATTGGGGGAGAGTGGCGGCGGGGTGACATGGCGCGACGCCATTGGACGGAGGGACGTGGCCGGCGGACATGTCCGGCGGGGCTGGACATGTCCGGCGCGCGAGGGGAGCGGGGCTAGGGTTTCGTGTGCGAAAATGGACGGGGAGGACATTTATATAGGCATAGGGAGCTAGGAGAGTCCAAATGAGTAGCGGTTTTCGGCCACGCGATCGTGATCGAACGACCGAGAGCATGGAGGGGAGTTAGCTGGGTTTTGGGCCACTTTGGAAGGGGTGTTGGGCTGCAAAGAGAAAGGGGGGTTTCAGGCTACGCGGATAACCGTTGGAGTACCAAACGAAATCCAAATGGCACGAAACTTGACAGGCGGTCTACCGGTGCTATACCAAGGCCGCTTGGCAAACCTCGGGCCATTCCGAGAAAGTTTAACACCCACTCACAACGAGATACAAAAGGAGAACGCCGGAGGGCATAGGAGTGCCGGATTGCAAAACGGACAACGGGGAAAATGCTCGGATGCATGAAACGAACACGTATGCAAAATGAAATGCACATGATGACATGATAAAATGCAACAGACAAGCAAGTGACATGGCAACAACGACGAATAACTGGCAGACACCTGGCACATCGGATCTGGGGCGTTACAGAGCAAGCTTGTGTGGTTTTTGCTGATCCACTCGGAGAACTAAATCTCCTTCCTGGAAAGCTTGACTCTTCACATTTCTGGCATGGAAGCGATGCAAGTCCTGCCGGTAAATGGTCGATCAGATCAAGGCCATCTCTCTTTCTTCTTCTAGAAGATCGACTGCGTCCTGCCGGGCCTGCTCTGCTTCGGCTTCGGTGTAAAATTCGACTCGGGGCGCATTGTGAAGCAGGTCACTTGGCAAGACTGCTTCAGCTCCGTAGACCAAGAAGAACGGAGTCCTCCCAGTCGACCGATTCATCGTGGTCCTCAACCCCCAAAGTACCGACGGAAGTTCGTCGACCCATGCACCAGCTGCGTGTTTGAGGTCGCGCATCAGTCGGGGTTTCAGTCCTTTGAGAATTAAGCCATTTGCTTGCTCTGTTGTCCATTCGACTGAGGGTGAGCCACTGAAGCGTGGTCGACTCACGTACCCTGAGATGCGCAGAAGGCTCTGAACTCTTCGGAGTCAAAGTTTGACCCATTGTCCATGATGATACTGTGGGGAACTCCGTATCTGAACACCAACTCCCTAATGAAGCTGACGGCGGTGCCGGCGTCCAAATTCTTGATGGGTTTAGCCTCGATCCACTTAGTGAACTTGTCGACTGCTACCAACACATGGGTGTAGCCATTTCTGCCTGTCCTCAGGGGTCCAACCATATCCAGTCCCCACACAGCAAAAGGCCAGACGAGTGGAATGGTCTTCAAGGCTGAGGCGGGTTTGTGTGACATGTTGGAGTAAAATTGACATCCTTCGCACTTGTCGACTATCTCTTTCGCCATCTCATTTGCTCTAGGCCAATAAAAACCATCTCGGTATGCTTTAGCCACGATGGTCCGAGAAGACGCATGATGGCCACAGGTCCCCGAGTGGATGTCGTTGAGAATCATTCGACCTTCTTCTGGCGTTATGCATTTCTGGCTGACTCCAGTCACACTTTCTCTGTATAACTGTCCCCTCATGACAGTGAAGACTTTGGATCGGCGGACGATCTCCCGAGCCTCTTCTTCACTCTCGGGGAGCTCCTTTCTCAGAATATAGGAGATATAGGGCACTGTCCAATCGGGAGTGATGACCAGGACTTCCATGATCGAGTCGACCACAGCTGGGACCTCAACTTCAGTCGGGTCTGTGGCGCTTTTTGGCTGCGGGGCTTCCTCGGTGAAAGGATCTTCTTGAACCGACGGCATGTGAACATGCTCCAAGAACACACCACTCGGAATAGCTTCCCTCTTGGAACCTATCTTGGCCAAATCATCGGCTGCTTGATTTTTCAGTCGGGGAATGTGATGGAGCTCTAATCCCTCAAATTTCTTCTCCAGCTTTGTGACTGCATTGCAGTATCCAGTCATGGCTGGGCTTCTGACGTCCCACTCCTTCATCACTTGATTGACAACTAAGTCTGAGTCGCCGTAGACCATGAGGCGACGGACGCCGAGTGAAATGGCCATCCGCAACCCGTACAAGAGTGCTTCGTATTCTGCTTCATTGATGGAGCAATCAAAGTGAATCTGGAGTACATATCTGAGCTTATCTCCTCGGGGGGAAATCAAGACCACCCCGGCACCAGAACCATTCAGCATTTTGGAGCCATCGAAGAACATAGTCCAGTGCTCCGAGTGAACTTGGGTTGGTAACTGCTGTTTAGTCCACTCGGTGAGGAAATCTGCTATTGCTTGGGACTTGATAGCTTTCTTTGCCTCAAATCTGATATCAACGGGATGAAGTTCAATCGCCCATTTTGCCACTCGACCGGTTGCGTCTCTGTTGTGCAGAATCTCTGATAAGGGGGCGTCAGTGACGACTGTGATAATATGGTCAGAGAAATAGTGGGCATCTTTCTTTGTGGTCATGTAAATCCCATATACAAGCTTCTGATAATGAGGATATCGTTGCTTGGATGGGGTCAGGACTTCGGAAATGTAATATACTGGGCGCTGAACTTTGAAGGTTTTTCCTTCCTCTTCCCGCTCGACCGTAAGCACAGTACTGACGACTTGTCCTGTGGCTGCAATGTAAAGCAGCAAAGGCTCTTTGCTGATTGGGGCAGCAAGCACCGGCTGGGTGGAAAGCAGGGTTTTTAACTCTGCAAACGCTGCATCAGCTTCTGGAGTCCACTCGAACTTGTCTGACTTCTTGATCAGTCGGTAAAGAGGCAATGCCTTTTCACCGAGGCGAGAGATGAATCGACTTAATGCGGCCAAGCATCTAGTAAGTTTCTGGACACCGTGCACACTTTCTTTCTCGGTGAGTATAGTGCCAATTTTTTCTAGGTTAGCATCGATTCCCCGTTCAGAAACGAGAAAACCGAGTAACTTTCCGCCAGGAACTCCGAATGTGCATTTTGATGGATTAAGCTTGATATCATACCTCTTGAGATTGGCAAATGTTTTAGCTAGGTCAGTCAGCTGGTCGGAACCTTTCCGTGACTTGACCACAATGTCATCCATGTATGCTTCCACATTCCGACTGATTTGAGTGAGTAAACACTTCTGAATCATCCTCATGAACGTGGCTCCGACATTCTTGAGGCCGAATGGCATGGTGACATAACAGAAGCACCCGAATGGGGTGATGAAAGCCGTTTTGATCTCATCAGGTCCAAACAGACGGATCTGATGGTACCCAGAATAAGCGTCCAAGAAAGAAAGTCGCTCACATCCCGCAGTCGAGTCGACTATTTGGTCGATGCGGGGAAGAGGAAAATGATCTTTCGGGCAGGCCCGATTGATATGCTTGAAATCGATGCACATGCGAAGAGAATTATCCTTTTTGGGGACCATGACGACATTGGCGAGCCACTCGGAGTTGTAAATCTCTCGGATAAACTCTACTGCTAGGAGCCGAGCCACTTCTTCGCCAATGGCCTTTCTTTTCTGGACGGCGGACCGTCGCAGATGTTCCTTCACAGGTTTTGCCTTCGAGTCGACTCGTAGACGATGCTCAGCCAGTCCCCTCGGTACACCCGGCATGTCAGAAGGTTTCCATGCGAAGATGTCCCAATTCTCACGGAGGAACTGGATGAGCGCTTCTTCCTATTTGGGGTCGAGTGTTGTGGAGATATGAGTCGGAGCAGCGTTCGGGTCGGTCGGGTGGATGTGAACGGGTTTTGTCTCACCGGACGACTGAAACGCTGATTCTGTGGCAGGCTTCTTGGCTCACAACAAATAACTCGGGTCTGCATTCCTTTGGTGTTCTTGCCACTCTTCTGCCACCATCTGAGCATCAGCAATCTTCGAGCCCTTCTGGAAGCACTCTTCTGCCTTCTTGCGGTTTCCGGTGACAGTGATCACGCTTTTAGGGCCTGGCATCTTTAGTTTGAGGTACACGTAACAAGGTCGAGCCATAAAACGTGCATATGCTGGCCTGCCCAAAATTGCATGATAGGCACTCTCGAAATCCACAACCTCAAATGTCAGCTTCTCTTTGCGGAAATTCTTTGAATCGCCAAAAACTACATCAAGAGCAATCTGACCGAGTGACGCGGCCTTCTTGCCAGGAATGACTCCATAAAAACTCATATTGCTTGTGCTCAGTCTGGACATCGGAATTCCCATCCCTTTCAGTGTCCCAGCATACAGTATATTCAAACTGTTGCCGCCATCCATCAACACTTTGGTCAGTCGAGTGCCCTCAACGACCGGGTCGACCACCAACGCTTGCCTCCCAGGGGTGGCTATGTGTGTAGGGTGATCAGATTGATCGAATGTAATGGCAGTCTGAGACCACTTCAGGTAATTGGGTGTTGACGGAGCAGCCATGTTTACCTCTCTGTTTATAACTTTCAGTCGGTGTTTGCTCTCTACATCGGCAAAAATCATCAAGGTGGAATTGACCTTCGGGTATTCTCCGTCACTATCCTCCTTGTCAACTTTGTCCGACTCTTTTTCTTTGTCCTTGGGCTGCTTCCCTTGGAACTGCTGAATCAGGAGTCGACATTGCCGAGTGGTGTGCTTCGGGTAGATGAAATTACCCTCTTCGTCTTTCTTAGTGTGGATGTGACATGGCAAATCCAACACGTCATTTCCTTCCTTATCTTTTACCTTCTTGGGGTTCCAAGGCCCCTTTGGTTTCCCTTTGAATTTTCCTTGGTTCAGGGCCAAGGCTTCTCCAGGTGCGGCTGGCTCAGCTTTGCGCTTTTGCTTCCGACTGGAATTTCCACCTCCGGTGTCCTGGGTGACTGACTTGTGTTTGCCGCTCCGGAGACGATCCTCTTCCTCACCATTCGCATATTTGGTGGCTATTTCCATCATTCGACTCAGAGACATGTCTCCGGTTCGACCGAATTTCAGGCTTAGCTCTCTGTTCTTTACGCCCTCTTTGAAGGCGCAGACTGCCTGGTGATCGGACACATTTTCTACTATATGATGCAGTGTGATCCATCTCTGGATGTAATGTCTTAGAGTTTCATTCGACTTCTGTACACAAGATTGCAGCTCTGTCAATCCCGCTGGCCGCTTGCACGTTCCTTCGAATGTCCTGACAAACACTCGGGAGAGGTCCTCCCACGTGTAGATGCTGCTGGGCATCAACTGATTCAACCATGCCCTGGCTGACCCTTCCAACATGAGGGGCAGATGTTTCATGGCCACCTCATCATTTCCATCGCCGATCTGAACAGCCACTCGGTAGTCCTCAAGCCAAGTGTAGGGCTTGGACTCACCGTTGAACTTGCTGACTCCAGTCGCCAACCTGAAGTTGGGAGGAATCACCGCGGCTCTGATGGCTCTGCTGAAGCACTCTGGTCCGGAGACGTGTACTTGGCTGCTGGTGGGTATGTCTCTGTCATTACCCTCTCTATGGACTCTGTTCCGGTCGACCAGACCCTGAACGATGATGAATCTCGCGTCAAAGCCTGGTTCTCTAGGGTCGACTGGAATTCTTCGGCCGCCACTGTACTGGCGTCTGTCATCTTGCTGTCGAGGCATATACGATCCACCTCTCCGGGGAGGGGTGGGCGCTCGACGTCGATCGTTGCGATCGACTCGGTGATCATCCCGCTCATAGTTCATGTACTGATCGTGTCGGTCGCCATGCCCTTCACGCCTCGGGGGCGATCTGGGCTATGAGCTGACTGGACAGTATTCGCCGCCACGGATCTGCTATGAATCTTGTTCTGCGACTGTGACACAGTCGAATTCTAATCCCTAGCTGCCCGGAGCAAATCCCTGATCTGCATCAAGCCTCTGCCAGCCTCTGACTGGGAAGGCTAAATCGACTCCGCTATACGTGTTGCGGCTGCCAAATTCTGGATTAGAGTGCGGTATACCTGAGTCGGAGGTTTGAAGAGTTGGCGTCGACTGGAGTCCGGGACCCGTTGACGTGCGCGCTCGTCAAGTGCTCGCTGAAGGTTTTCCAGTCGAGTGCGCTCAGCCAGGTTGGCCAAGCGCGCATCCTCTAAGGCACGGGCCTCAGGGGTTTCTCCAACGATCGGAGTATGAAGCGCATCCATGTTCCGGCGGCGAAGCTCTTCCCTCTGCTGCGAGTCGAGGGGCTCGGGATGGTACTCCTCATGGTCGTGCGACGGATCGCCCCTGCCGTTGCCTCCCTCGGTGCCAGGAAATCCGGGAGGAACATGCGACCCATTGACCATCAGGACCTCCGCCGCCGGATCACTGCTGTCGCATTCGAATGCAGTCTCTGCGGAGCCAGTCGACAGGTCGAACAGGCCGTAGAGAGATTCGTCGGGCTCGATTGCCGCAACTTGGGCAGCGGTCGACTGGGGAGTCACCGCGTGCCTCACCCACCGCTGGAGCCTCGACCGACCGGAGCGCTTACGCCCGCGGGAAGCTGTGAGAGAGGATGACACGAAAGTTGGCCGATACGGAGTCGACGGTTGCCGCAGAAGGACACCACGGACGCATGCTCGAAAATGCGTCGCTCCGCGGACCGGGAGCGCATCCACGTCGAGCGGAGCCTCCTGCAGCCAGGCAGAGTCGTCGGCGACGAACGTGAGTGCGCCGAGACGGATCTCGCGGCCCTCAACCAAGAATCCGCCCGAAACCATGATGATGGGAATTGAAAAGATTGCAACTTCTCCAACAAGTCGCTAAGACACCGGCCCCACGGTGGGCGCCAACTGTCGTGGTTCTAAGTCTGACAGTAGAATGGGGGGTAGGTATGGAGAGGCAAGATTCTAGCTATGGATCAGTTGTACACACGAGTGTTTTACGAGTTCAGGCCCTTCTCGGAGGAAGTAACAGCCCTACGTCTCGGAGCCCAGAGGCGGACGACTGGTTTATGTGTATATGAGTTACAGGGGTGCGAACCCTTCTACCAGTGGAGGGGGTGGCTTATATAGGGGACGCCAGGACCCCAGCCAACCCACGTAGCAGAGGTTAAAGTACATTAAGGCCTGGCATTACTGGTAACGCCTTACATAAAGTGTCATCATGACCATTAAGACTACTTAATTACAGACCGTTTGGATACAGAATAGATCCTGAACTCCTGGTGATCGAGTGAGTCTTCATGGTCGAGTGTCTTTAGGTTCGTCGAGTGACTTCTAGCCGGTCGAGTGGAGTCCCTCTTGGTCGACTGAAAGACGGCTTCTTCTAAGAGATGTCCTTGGGGAGGGTACTTTGGACAGGTCAGTAACCCTACCCTAGGTACATGACTTGATCAGTCCGCACGGCAGATTTGGTGGGGAGGAGGCCGATGATGACGAGCAGCATGTCATCGGGGAGGCTGCTAACGAAGTCCAGGCTCGCCGGATGCGGTTTTGGCTCGAGCGGCCTCCGCTTGTTGGCTGCCTCGCCGTCCATCTCAACCGGCGGCGACGCCGGTGTACACGTGTGCTGGTGTGTGTTGTGTGCTCGGTGTGTGCAAGTGTGTCCTTCTGTGCATGCCGTCGCGCAGTGGTGAATTGTGCGCGAGTGCGTCCTTCACGCGCAAGAAGTTTGTCCTCAATGCGCCCTCAATTTACTAGCGTGTGGGGTGCTACCCCGAGTGGTTTCAACTTTGTTTCCTTCACCGCATGTCAGATGGGCCTGTAGTTTACTTATTTTCACCCACTGCCACATGGGCCAGCACACCAAGATACAGAACACGAGCTGACAACGCAACATGTGGATTGGTTGACCGGTCAACTAAACAATATACAGAGCTATACGCTGACACAGTGAGCGTATAATCCGTCGGTATAGAGAGTTCGAGTGAGAGGGGAGGCCCGTGAGAGATAGCAGAGAGAGAGAAAGAGCTACTCCCTCCGTTCAATAATGTAGTTACACCATTTTTTTAAAGTCAAACTTTTGAAACTTTGACCAAGTTTATAAATAAATTACTTATATAGGCAATACCGAAGATAAATGATAGTATGAAGTAAGTACATGTTGTGATGAATCTAATGATCATTCCAGATGTAAATGTTTTTCTCCACATATACCTAGTCAAACTTTTCTGAGGTTTGACTTTTCAAAACATCCATATGCTTATGGACGTGACAGAGTCCCTGACGAGAGAGAGAGAGAGAGAGAGAGAGAGAGAGTGAAAAAAGTGTGGTTGCGTGTGTGAAAGAGACATGGACAACACACAATAAAAGTGGTGAAAAAGCGTGTGTGTCTTATGCAAACATATCACACATGCATCTTCGACAACGGAGGCAAGGTGAGGAGATAGTGTGTGGTTGTTTGGAACCGAGAGAGGAAGACCCCTAGCACGTGGCCAAGAGGGGTCTGACAAACAAGGGAGAGAGGTCGAGAGAGACGTACAGAGAAAATGCAGACATGGGGAGGAGAGAGTGTATGTTTATCATAGAGAGATCCCCTGGAGATCGTGATGGGACTACATGGGTGGGAGATCGAGTGACAAGGTGTGTGCGCGATAGAAGATGCCCTGAGAGATATTGAGATGGACGTATGGATGGAAGGAGACAATACGTGTGTTCCTGATGGCTAGTAAGGGATAATCATACTTAGGAGGGTGGGGGAGTGCTTGCGCCTATGGCTCTGTTTGGATACTCTAACTCAGTTAGAGGTTAGAGTTAGATTCTAACCCTGAACTAACTCTAAGTAAAGAGGTGTTTGGATGGCAGGGTTAGATGGAGCGCGGATACGGCGACACACCTTCACAGGCGGTGCGAGAGGGAGGGAGGGAGAGGACGAGAAGCTTCGAGGAAGTGGGGAGGGATCTGCTGCAGGGAGATCGAGAGAAAAAAGTGTTTATTAGTGGTCCCGAGAAGAACTAACCCAAATAAGCACCTCTTGGATGGGTTAGATGCATCTAACCTAAACTAACCCTCCTGTTTGGATCTTTTTGGGTTAGTTAACTCCAAACTAACCCAAAGTTACTCTAACCCACGGATCCAAACAGAGCCTATGATGGAGTGAGGGATTATGGTACTTAGGGGGGTGCATGTCACATGGAGAGAGAACAAGGGCGGAGAATGTTGGATGGGTCTATATGTATAGCGCGAGCGAGACATGTGTACCTGTGAACCAGGGAGATATAAGGCCCGTTTGGCTTGCATCGTGAGCATCTTTTGCGTGGCCTGGGGTTGTGGCTGGATTTCATGCACGCTTGTTTGGTTGCTACCCTGTGAAAAAGAAAGCCCGCCTAGGATGGGTTCCCTCTTGCACTTTAATTAGCCTGGCTGAACTCCAGACACTGCAAGTAGCCTAGCCCAAGCGACCGATTTCGAATGCCTGGCCGTGCCTGGTCGTGCGGCCACGAGGCTAACAGCAATATGGATGGATATTAGCATTAAATAATTGATGCATGGATTAATTGATGGGACGTTGATGCTTTGCCTGGCCCAGGCATGAACCAAACGCTTCAGCACCACACAAGCCTGTCCAGGCAGAAATATTTTACATCTCACGTCCACACCAGGCAGTACCGACCATCAAGGCATGAGGGTCAGGTCACAAACCAAACTGACTAATAAAGTTTGAGAGAGATTGAGGAGCACCGATAAGGCTGAGTGGTGCGTCAGATAGCTGAGAGGGGGAAAGAGATATTCCATCTGCTCGATGATGCAGTGCATGTAAATTTTTTAGAAGTCAAACTTTGGAAACTTTGATCAGGTTTACGCAAATGTTATTTATATCTACAATACCAAAGATACATCATACAAAACTACATCTCATGGTGGATCTAATGGTATATGTTTGCCGTACTAGATGTAATTCTTTTTCTCCACGTACATGGTCAAACTTTGTGATGTTTGACTTTTCAATAAATCTATGTGCTATGGATGGAGGTGAGTGCTTCAGTCGAGACAGATCAAGTGCGTGTGAAGGAGAATGAGTAAGTGTGCAAAAATAGTATGTGTGTGAAAGAGAAAGTGACAACAAACGATAAATTAGAGAGAGTGTGTGTTTTTTGTTTCTTATGCAAACATATCACGCATGCATCTCCGAGATGGAAAAGCGAGGCGAGGAGATACACGAAGATAGATAGTGTGTGATTGTTTGCAACGGAGAGAGACACCCCTGTAGCACATGTCCAATAGAGGTCTGGCCAACAAGGAAAAAAGGTAGAGAGGGACACATGGATGGCATGGACGCATGGGGAGGGAGAGAGGGTGTGTTTGTGATAGAGAGACCCCCTCGAGATCATGAGGGGACTATATGGGTGGGAGATCGAGGGAGTGCGTGCACGATAGAAAGATGCCCCGAGAGAAATCGAGATAGACCATGCACATGTTTGTGATGGAGACTAAGATTAGCTAGTCATATACATATACGGGGGACTGCGTGTGCCTACAATTGAGTGAGAGACCATCATACTTGGCTAGCTGGGCATGAGATTGTGTTTGTGTGTGCGTGTGAGATGGAGAGAGAACGATGGAGAGAGATAGAGTTTTAGATGGGCCTATCGAGTACAAGTGAGATATGCATGTGTATGTGTGACCCAGGTGGATGGAGAGTTTGAGAGAGGGGGGAAGAGCTCCGAGACGACATAGTGGTGCGTGAGAGAGTTACGGGCAAAGCGACAAGGAATTTGTGTGCGTACGATGAGTGAACCCAAGATATCTAGCTTGGACTAGCTAGAGTATCATACATAGTGTGCGAGAGAGACCTATAGATGGTGTATATATGAATGCGGACTAGAAAGACCCCCCCCCCCACACACACACACACAGAGAGAGAGAGAGAGAGAGAGAGAGAGAAAGGGAGAGGGACCAACAAGGTTTTTGTGTCGGATGCGTGCGACAGAATTGAAGATTGTCAGCGAGAGAGTGAGAGAGAGAGAGAGAGAGAGAACAGGAGTCTGGTAGAGGGGGAGGTCGCGTTTTATGCATCAAAGACTGATATAAACTTGCCTTCAAATGTTTAAATTGGAGACCATTGCTACGCCTCGAGCTTGCGTTGGATTTCCCCGAAGAGGAGAGGATGATGCGGCACAATAGCGTAAGTATTTCCCTCGGTTTTTGAGAACCAAGGTATCAATCCAGTAGGAGACCATGCGCAAGTCCCTCATACCTGCACAAAACGATAGCTACTCGCAACCAACGCTTAGCGGTTGTCAATCCCTTCACGGTCACTTACGAGGGTGAGATCTGATAGAGATAATATTTTTTGGTATTTTTGGTATAAAGATGCAAAGTAAAAAGTAAAAGCAAAGGCAAGTAAATAAAGTGATGGAGATTGATATGATGAGAATAGACCCGGGGCCATAGGTTTCACTAGTGGCTTCTCTCAAGAGCATAAGTATTCTACGGTGGGTGAACAAATTACTGTTGAGCAATTGACAGAATTGAGCATAGTTACGAGGTTATCCAGGCAATGATCATGTATATAGGCATCACGTCCGTGACAAGTAGACTGAAACGATTCTGCATCTACTACTATTACTCCACTCGTCGACCGCTATCCAGCATGCATCTAGAGTATTAAGTTAAAAACAGAGTAACGCCTTAAGCAAGATGACATGATGTAGAGGAATAAATTCATGCAATATGATAAATACCCCATCTTGTTATCCTCGATGGCAACAATACAATACGTGCCTTGCAACCCTTTCTGTCACTGGGTAAGGTCACCGCAAGATTGAACCCAAAGCTAAGCACTTCTCTCACTGCAAGAACTACTAATCTAGTTGACCAAACCAAATGGATAACTCAAAGAGACTTGCAAAGATAACTCAATCATACATAAAAGAATTCAGAGAAGAATCAAATATTTTCCATAGATAAGCTGGATCATAAGCCCACAATTCATCAGTCTCAACAAACACACCACAAAAATAAGATTACATCGAATAGATCTCCATGAGAGAGGGGGAGAACATTGTATTGAGATCCAAAAAGAGAGAAGAAGCCATCTAGCTACTAACTATGGACCCGAAGGTCTGAAGTAAACTACTCACACTTCATCGGAGGGGCTATGGTGGTGATGTAGAAGCCCTCCATGGTGGATGCCCCCTCCGGTGGAGCTCCGGAACAGTCCCCAAGATGGGATCTCGTGGATACAGGAAGTTACGGCAGTGGAATTAGGTTTTTGGCTCTGTCCCCGATCTGTTGGGGTGCGTAGGTATATATAGGAGGAAGGAGTACGTCGATGGAGCGTCAGGGGGCCCACGAGGTAGGGGGCGCGCCCCCACCCTCGTGACCGCCTCTGGTACTCCTTGGAGTAGGGTCCAAATCTCCTGGATCACGTTCGGTGAGAAGATCACGTTTCTGAAGGTTTCATTCTGTTTGGACTCCGTTTGATATTCCGTTTCTTCGAAACACTGAAATAGGCAAAAAAGAATAGCAATTCTGGGCTGGGCCTCCGGTTAATAGGTTAGTCCCAAAAATAATATAAAAGTGGAAAATAAAGCCCATTATAGTCCAAAACAATAGATAAAGTAGCATGGAGCAATCAAAAATTATAGATACGTTCGAGATGTATCAGGCATCCCCAAGCTTAATTCCTGCTCGTCCTCGAGTAGGTAAATGATAAAAAGAGAATTTTTGATGCGGAGTGATACTTTGGCATAATTTCAATGTAAATCTTCTTAATTGTGATATGAATATTCAGATTTGAAAGATTCAAGACAAAAGTTCATATTGACATAAAAATAATAATACTTCAAGCACACTAATCAAAATAATTATGTCATCTGAAAATAACATGGCCAAAGAAAGTTCATCCTACAAAATCATATAGTTAGGCTATGCTTCATTTTCGTCACACAAAGATGTTCCCAACTTCTATACCCCCGATGACAAGCCAAGCAATTGTTTCATAGTTAAATAATCTCAAACTTTTTCAACCTTCATGCAATACATGAGCGTGAGCCATGGATATAGCACTATGGGTGGAATAGAATATGATGATGGGGATTGTGTGGAGAAGACAAAAAAGGAGAAAGTCTCACATTGACGAGGATAATCAATGGGCTATGGAGATGCCCATCAATTGATGTCAACATGAGGAGTAGGGATTGCCATGCAACGGATGCACTAGAGCTATGAATGCTCAACAAAATAAAACTAGTGGGTGTGCATCCAACTTGCTTGCTCATGAATACCTAGGGCATTTGAGGAAGCCCATCGTAGGAATATACAAGCAAAGTTCTATAATGAAAAATTCCCACTAGTATGAAAAAGACAACTTATGAGACTCACTATATGAAAAACATGGTGCTACTTTGAAGCACAATATATGAGACTCACTACATGAAGAACGAGATGCTACTTTGAAGCACAAAATATGATACTCACTACATGAAGAACATGGTGCTACTTTGAAGCACAAGTGTGGAAAAACAGATAGTAGCATTGCCCTTTTCTTTTCTTTTTTTTGGGCCTTTTTTTTATTTTGGCCTTTCTCTTTTTTTTGGGCAATGCTCTAATAATGATGATCATCACACTTCTATTGATTACAACATGAGGATTACAACTCAAAATTAGAACAAGGTATGACTCTATATGAATGCCTCCGGCGGTGTACCGGGATGGTGCAATGAATCAAGAGTGACATGTATGAAAAATAATGCATGGTGGCTTTGCCACAAATATGATGTCAACTACATGATCATGCAATGGCAATATGAAAAACTAATGTATGTCATAATAATGATGAACGGAACGGTGGAAAGTTGCATGGCAATATATCTCGGAATGGCTATGGAACTGCCATAATAGGTAGGTATGGTGGCTGTTTTGAGGAAGATATAGGGAGGTTTATGTGTGATAGAGCGTATCGTATCACGGAGTTTGGATGCACCAGCGAAGTTTGCTCCAACTCTCAATGTGAGAAAGGGCAATGCACGGTACCGAAGAGGCTAGCAATGGCGGAAAGGTAAAAGTGCATATAATCCATGGACTCAACATTAGTCAAAAGAACTCATATACTTATTGCAAAACTTTAGAACTCATCAAAAATCAAGTACTACGCGCATGCTCCTAGGGGGATATATTGGTAGGAAAAGACCATCGCTCGTCCCCGACCGCCACTCATAAGGATGCACAAGCCAGGTACACTTCATGTTTCAAATTTGTTACACAACTTTAACCATACGTGCATGCTATGGGACTTACAAACTTCAACACAAGTATTTCTCAAATTCACAACTACTCAACTAGCATGACTTTGATATTATTACCTCCATATCTCAAAACAATTATCAAGCATCAAACTTATCTTAGTATTCAACGCACTCAAAAGAAAGTTTCACATATCTTGAACACCAAGTATATTAACATTAAGCAAATTACCATGCTATTAACCACTCTCGAAATAATCTAAGTGAAGCATGAGAGATCAGGTTTCTTTAAAACAAATCCACCACTGTGCTCTAAAATATCTAAGTGAAGTACTAGAGCAAAAAATTATCACGCTCAGAAATATATAAGTGAAGCACTATGAGAAACTATCAAGCTCAAAAGATATAAGTGAAGCACATAGAGTATTCTAACAAATTCCAATTCATGTATGGCTCTCTCAAAAGATGTGTACAGCAAGTATGATTGTGGTAAACTAACAAGCAAAGACTCAAATAATACAAGACGCTCCAAGCAAAACACATATCATGTTGGTGAATAAAAATATAGCTCCAAGTAAATTACCGATGGAAGTGGACGAAAGGGGGGATGCCTTCCGGGGCATCCCCAAGCTTTGACTTTTTGGTGTCCTTGGATTATCTTGGGGGTGCCATGGGCATCCCCAAGCTTAGGCTCTTGCCACTCCTTGTTCCATAATCCATCAAAAGAATTCACCCAAAACTTGAAAACTTCATAACACAAAACTCAATAGAAATCTCGTGAGCTCCGTTAGAGAAAGAAAACAAAAGACTACTTTAAGGTACTGTAATGAACTCATTATTTATTTATATTGGTGTTAAACCTAATGTATTCCAACTTCTCTATGGATTATAAACTAATTTACTAGCCATAGATTCATCAAAATAAGCAAACAACACACGAAAAACAGAATCTGTCAAAAACAGAACAGTCTGTAGCAATCTGTAACTAACGCAAACTTCTGGAACTCTAAAAATTCCAAGCAAAATAGGACGTACTGGAAAATTTGTTTATTGATCAGAAGCAAAAAAGCATCAATGCAAAATCACGTTCCTGTGATTTATTGATTTTTTTCTCGTGAGCGCAAAGTTTCTGTTTTTCAGCAGAATCAAATCAACTATCATCATAGCTTATCCTATAGGTTCTACTTGGCACAAACACTAATTAAAACAGAAAACCACATCTAAACAGAGGCTAAATGCATTATTTATTCCTAACCAGAACCAAAAACAAAAAACACAAAATAAAATTGGGTTGCCTCCCAACAAGCGCTATAGTTTAACGCCCCTAGCTAGGCATAAAAGCAAGGATAGATCTAGGTATTACTATCTTTATTTTTCAACTTTCTAGCGGAGTCATGCTTGAATCCGGTTGGTTCTTGCCGCTTCTCTTCATACTCGGAAATTTTTAGATCTAAAGAATCCAACCACTTATTACAAAGCGTAATCAACATATTCATGCGGTGAAGATTTTCGCTAACACTTTTAAGAGGCTCAAGAGACTTTTGTAAAAAAATTGTTACTTTGCAAATCTTCTCAAACACTTGGGTTTCTTCCTGGGTAGGATGAGATCCTCCCTTTTGGGGTAGTGTTCCCACTATTCCCTCTATAATTTCATGCGCAATACTGGGATCAATTTCAATAAAATTTCCCTTGACAATGCAATCCAAGAGTTGTCTATGCGTCATATTTAACCCAACATAAAAATTGCAAAGAAGAATTCTAAAGTTCACCTCTAGGGTGCACTTACGATAAGATTCCATCATCCTATACCAAGCATCTTTTGAATTTTCTCCTTGTCGTTGCTTGAAGTGAAGAACTTCAAACTCGGGAGACATAGGAGCGGATAAGGAATTCGACATAGCGACAAGCAAGAAAACTAACACACGAGCAAACAAAAGGCGAAGGGAAAAAGAGGAGGATATTGGGAAAGAGAGGGCGAAGAAAACGGCAAAGGTGAAGTGGGGGAGAGGAAAATGAGAGGCAAATGGCAAATAATGTAATGCGAGAGATAGGGATTGTGATGGGTACTTGGTATGTTGAGTTTTGCGTAAGCCTCCCCGGCAACGGCACCAGAAATTCTTCTTGCTACGTCTCGAGCTTGTGTTGGATTTCCCCGAAGAGGAGAGGATGATGTAGCATAGTAGCGTAAGTATTTCCCTCAGTTTTTGAGAACCAAGGTATCAATCGAGTAGGAGACCACGCGCAAGTCCCTCGTACCTGCACAAAACGATAGCTACTCGCAACCAACGCTTAGGGGTTGTCAATCCCTTCACGGTCACTTACGAGGGTGAGATCTGATAGAGATAATATTTTTTGGTATTTTTGGTATAAAGATGCAAAGTAAAAAGTAAAAGCAAAGGCAAGTAAATAAAGTGATGGAGATTGATATGATGAGAATAGACCCGGGGACCATAGGTTTCACTAGTGGCTTCTCTCAAGAGCATAAGTATTCTACGGTGGGTGAACAAATTACTATTGAGCAATTGACAGAATTGAGCATAATTATGACGTTATCCAGGCAATGATCATGTATATAGGCATCACGTCCGTGACAAGTAGACCGAAATGATTCTGCATCTACTACTATTACTCCACTCATCGACCGCTATCCAGCATGCATCTAGAGTATTAAGTTAAAAACAGAGTAACGCCTTAAGCAAGATGACATGATGTAGAGGAATAAATTCATGCAATATGATAAGTACCCCATCTTGTTATCCTCGATGGAAACAATACAATACGTGCCTTGCAACCCTTTCTGTCACTAGGTAAGGTCACCGCAAGATTGAACCCAAAGCTAAGCACTTCTCCCATTGCAAGAACTACCAATCTAGTTGGCCAAACCAAACGGATAATTCGAAGAGACTTGCAAAGATAACTCAATCATACATAAAAGAATTCAAAGAAGAATCAAATATTTTCCATAGATAAGCTGGATCATAAACCCACAATTCATCGGTCTCAACAAACACACCACAAAAAGAAGATTACATCGAATAGATCTCCACGAGAGAGGGGGAGAACATTGTATTGAGATCCAAAAAGAGAGAAGAAGCCATCTAGCTACTAACTATGGACCCGAAGGTCTGAAGTAAACTAATCACACTTCATTGGAGGGGCTATGGTGGTGATGTAGAAGCCCTCCGTGGTGGATGCCCCCTCCGGCGGAGCTCCGGAACAGGCCCCAAGATGGGATCTCGTGGATACAGGAAGTTACGGTGGTGGAATTAGGTTTTTGGCTCTGTCCCCGATCTGTTGGGGGTGCGTAGGTATATATAGGAGGAAGGAGTACGTCGGTGGAGCGTCAGGGGGGCCACGAGGTAGGGGGCACGCCCCCCACCCTCGTGATCGCCTCTGGTACTCCTTGGAGTAGGGTCCAAGTCTCCTGGATCACGTTCGGTGAGAAGATCATGTTTCCGAAGGTTTCATTCTGTTTGGACTCCGTTTGATATTCCGTTTCTTTGAAACACTGAAATAGGCAAAAAACAGCAATTCTGGGCTGGGCCTCCAGTTAATAGGTTAGTCCCAAAAATAATATAAAAGTGGAAAATAAAGCCCATTATAGTCCAAAACAATAGATAAAGTAGCATGGAGCAATCAAAAATTATAGATACATTGGAGACGTATCAACCATGTTGTCTGCAATCCACACATGAACGGATATATGCGTATATCAAACAAGTTCATTAATTTGACTTTCAACATGTTCATGGAGTACTATAATACTGTACAACATGCTACTCGATTGAGGTGTTCAATTTTGGATTTAGTTCACTATTTTAACCTACTGAACGAGCTAGTTCATTGAGTCAAGATATTTCATTTTGGGTTTGATTCGCGTTTTTGAGTGGGTCAACTATTTGTCATATAGTAAATCGCTAGCAACGAGCATGTAAAAACACATTACTCCCGAGCATCATCTCACCATCTAAAAAAGAAGTGGCAAGCTAATATTTCAAAATTTGATTTGAATTAACTTGGTAAGGTAGACGTGGATGCTCGTTCTCCCAAAATTTGAACGAACCGTTAAACATCCTCTCTGCTCGGTGGAATTCGCCCGAGCAAATAAATGGGAGATGTGAAATTATCGTCCTATGTGGGACACGCATCAATTGCCCGTTGTACATTGAGGCTAGGTTCGTAACTTCATCCAAGTGCGCCTTCTCCTCGGCCGAAATGACACTTGCCGAATAATTCATAAACCATGGTCAGCAAAACACGCTCTCCTTGCCCGAAATAGCTCGCGCCCACTATTTCAAAACACACTCTCCTCGCCCGAATTCGCTCGCGCCCACTATAGTTCAAAACACGCCCTCCTCGCCCGAAATCGCTCCCGCCCACTATTTGGGGAGAAGCAAAGTTACTCTACTATCCCCGACCCTCAGTACACAGACCCAAGCCGAGAAGCCTATAGGCAAGGGTAGAACTGTAACTCCCCCTCACATTTCAGACAAATGCGTTCGTAAGACATGGT
>NC_041387.1:495684663-495706162 GCF_002162155.2 Triticum dicoccoides
CCCCCATTCATACCTCGTGGGCGCCAAATCACCTTCTCCCCGGGAAGCTCCCTTCTCCCGAGCCGCGAAACCTCAGCCCCACCTCCATGCCCCCCCACCGCACCAATTTCACAGCCGCCCTCCTCCCTAATGCCGGAGACGCTGTCCAATTGCCGTCATGCACTGGGCCGTGTGCCTCTTACTCCGTGCTGCTGGTGCTGCCTTGACGACGGCCGCGTGAACCGTACCGGAGCCGATTCACCCCCGCCGTTGTTCACGGCGCTGGAGCGGCTCCAACTTCGGATCCGTCCAGAGTCCTGGCGCTGCTTCCGCGTAGCCGTCGACTGTTGCGACATCGCTCTTTCCCTGCCGCCAGTCACCACCGCAACTGCGCCGGCCTCACCGACTCGGCAACTGGACCTGCGTACTTCACCATGCCACCAGATAGGTCGCACCCTCATCTAAAATCACTTTATTTAGGTGTCAGTTGTCTGAATTTTTATTCTGGGCCAATCGATTCCCAATGGGAAGCAGCATCCCTCAAGGCGGCGGAGCTCCTAGGCTGCCGGTTGGCTGGTGTCTAACATAAGGGTGCGGGGCCGCAAGTTCGCTGTGGAAGCAGCGCTTAGATGGCTATATTTTAGAGTTGTGTGGGTTGAAGGTACTGCCGCCGCCGGATCTGGATGACGGGGAGTCTTTGTGGATTGGCCCAGGGGCGGCGCAACCACGACAGTGCGGTGGGGCAGGGAGCGGGGTTTTGGATGGGGCCACGGACGGTGGAGGCAGGCTGCTCTGCCGTTGGTTGCTGGCTCTTCGGGGAAGATTCCGAACAGTGTTAGCCGGGAGGCACAAGACGGCCATCAAGCCATCCGGCGTAGATCGGACAGTACCAAAATAAAATAAAATCGTGTGACCCCAATTTAATCTTCAATCAACAGACGTGTGACCACTCTCGTACCTTGTTGTTAATCTCTTAATGTATTTCTTCGGATCAAAGAGATATGTCGTTCTTAACTTTATGCGTTAACTGCATCTTCAGACACACCGTCTTCCGACTCACCGTAGCTGCTCCAACAAGGGAAGCATACACCAGAAGGGAGCTACAGTCCCCACTCAACAGTTCCCTGCATCGAATGCGCGTGCCCGACTTGGACAGCCACAACAACTGCAGGGCCATCAACAAGTCGGCACATGATGCTCACTCCTATGGATGGCAGCCAGATAGGTTGTACCCTCATCTTACTTGTGCGCAACATTTATGGCTTTGTTATTCATCTAAGCACGGAAAATAGATCATCACATTTCACTGTATATTCATGTTGATCTCTTATGGGTCTTGTTCAGGAGTTCACGTTGTTCCATAGTTCAGCTAAGATACTTGTTCTTTAGGTAACGCTATTCCATAGTTATCATCCATCAACCAATGATATCCCACAGGCTGGTGATATAGTATTATACCACTTCTAGTGTTACCTGTGTTGTTCTTTAATACTTTTGTCTGCCATCTAGTTAATCTCGAGTACAAACGATACATATTTTGTAGCTTTCATCTGTGTTCTCCCTTTAGTTTATGAGACCTGTTGCTGCTAGTTAACCCCAATCCTACTATTTATGTCGTCTCCTACAGGCACTCATTTACATAAATCTAACTACTAGTTGTCTTCCATGCATGTCAGATATAATTGCACACACTGATATATCCACAAGAACCTCATGGAGCAATGTAAAGGCCAATAAACTTGATGTCAATGATACCCAATATGATGGAACATGTAAAGGCAGTTCTTTAGAAGACTTGCAGAAAGATGATGAATCCTCTTCACCCCACAAGGTCCTTGCTCTAACTTGGCCTGTGATATGGGTACAACATGCATATAATGTCCTGGAGTGTATCTACTCTGTTGCAATGCCATGTGCTTAGCATGTTGATCATGCATGTAAATATTTCATGCCTCCCTGTTTTTCAGTACCTATTCCATTCATGATAACATGTTTTCAAATTCAAGTATTGTCATTCTACTCTATCGCAATGCCATCTGCTTAATTTGGACATCATGCTTCTGAATATCTTATGCATTGTTATTCATCAGTATGTACTTCATCTGTCTGCCATACCATGTTTTTTTACATTGAAGTGTTGTTCTAGTGCTCTGTTGCAATGCCATCTTATTTTCCCAATCATACACGTGTATGTTGCCTTGGTTATTTCTGTATGTATTCCGCTAGCATATAGTTTTACATTCAACTAGTTTTTTTTGCTGTGCTGTCCTGTCGTATCCCTAACTCTTACACCATACTCCCTCCGTCCGGATTACATGTTGCCGAAATGGATAAAAAAGGATGTATCTAGAACTAAAATACGCCTAGACCCATCCATTTTTTTCCGGATGGAGGGAATACATGTCAATATGTCATGCCTTTCTATTCTTCAGTACCTATTCCATCTCTCTGCTGTCGCATGTTTTATAATTAAAGCACCATTCTTCTATACAAGGCATGCAAGGGGAAGACAACTATGTTAGAATCTGAAGGGTTACAAACAAGGCCTTTGCAAAAGATCCAAACGCCAGGAGATAATAAACCAACTCCAGTTTTTATAGATACTGCTCCAGCACAGAGAAACCCAACAACTACTGATAATAAGCAGATTACAGTGGCCAAAGAACTAGTCTGCTCCAGTCGAGCAATAATATGTCAATTCAATTCTAAGAAGCGTGTGTGTATCCTTGCATCATGAAATTTTATAGCATGCTGATCATATTTTCTACATGTTTCTTACCCATCTCTCTTTTAGAAAATAAGCTTAACAGATAGAAGAATTTCTGCAATGGTATCGTTTGTGAGGAAAGATTCTTGCAGGAATTCTCTGTGCTCCAATGTAGATGTAAGTACCTGTTGTATATCACTATATTTTTACATCAGCATGTATTTTGTTAATCGGCGTGAATCCAACCTTTATCTGATCTAAATTTAGTTGTAGCAAAATGTATGATTAAAGGCCACAATGTTGATTTTTGTAAGGAAAACTGCCTGGTAGTTTTGCATCCTGAGCTGCATGAGTGTACTATCTCATATCAGTGGGTTTGAATACTTTGGTTCTGCAGTGGGTTTTTCAGTGTTTTTTTTACTGTGTTGTCCTATCATATCCCTAGCTCTTACATCATACTCCCTCCGTCCGGATTAAATGTCGCAGAAATGGATAAAATTGGATGTATCTAGAACCGAAATACGCCTAGACCCATCCATTTATTTCCGGATGGAGTGAATACATGTCAATATGTCATGCCATTCTATTCTTCAGTACTTATTCCATCTCTGCTGTAGCATGCTTTATAACTGAATCACCATTCTTCTACATAAGGCATGCAAGGGGAAGACGGCTCTGTTAGAATCTGAAGGGTTACAAACCAGGTCTTTGCAAAAGATCCAAACGCCAGGAGATAATAAACCAACTCCATTTTTCATAGATACTGCTCCAACACAGAGAAACCCAACTCCCACTAATAATAAGTAGATTACAGTGGCCAAAGAACTAGTCCGCTCCAGTCCAGCAAAAGAATGTCAACTCCATTCTAAGAAGCGTGTGCGTATCCTCGCATCATGAAATTTTATAGCATACTGATCATATTTTCTACATGTTTCTTACCCATCTCTCTTTTAGAAAATAAGGTTAAACGATAGAAGACTTCCTCCATTGGGATCGTATTCGAGGAAAATATCTTGCGGGAATTCTCTGTGCTCCAATGCTGATGTAAGTACCTGTTGTATATCACTATATTTTTACATCAACATGTATTTTGTTAATCGGCATGAATCTAACCTTTATCTGATCTAAAATTAGTTGTAGCAAAATGTTAAAGGCGCCAATGTTGATTTTTGTAAGGAAAATTGCCTGGTAGTTTTGCATACTGAGCTGCATGAATGTACTATCTCATATCACGCACATTATTAAATTGTAGTGCTTCTCTGGTTTCCTATTCATTCATTGTGTCAATGTTGCTTTCGTACTACCTTACCTGGCTGATGATAGCTGTGCCATATTGTGTTAATTTGGTGTAGGCTACTTGCCCAAACGTTCGTTGTGTCACTTTCCTATTATCTGACTTGGCCAATGATAGCAATACTAGTGTGTTAATTTTGTGCAGGCTGTTGAAGATAAGAAGACAAACTCTGAAAACAGCAAGGCAACCCCATTGTTTCTTTCCAGTAAATCTAGGCCAGGTAATATGGCAATAACTCATGATTAATCTGTTTGGTTCTCGTCCTAATTTATGTTATGATGCAGTGGTCGAGACACTCTCCACTATCAATAATAGAAGCCTGCCAAAATCGCCATCTGAATCTGTTCTGTATCCTCTGTCTTGAATGCAATGGAATAAATGTATGTTTGTGAACCAATTAATGGCTGAAGCAATGATGGAAATGGTGGATGAATCAGAGGTGCAGAGTCGTGCGACACAACAACTGATCAATGTTTTCAGAGACAGTGTAGCAAAGCAAAAAGAACTTGCCCACATGCTTATGGGTGTCATCTGTGCTGAGGTTGCAGATTGTAATGTTGTAGATGGTTAGGTTCTGCTCATTTATTTGCACTGGCATCAATCTTTGATTGCCCAGTAGATGTAATTTCCTGTAATATATGCTGGATGTGCAACGTTATTCCCTGTATGCCGTACCTTTGCGTGATCGGTTTTGGTCCTGTGCATAATTGCTCGTCGTAATGGGCTCAAATTATCTAATTTGGCCTAAAGACATGTACGAACTTTAGTGGGCCCGTTAAGTTAATGGGTCATTACTAGGCCGAAAGTTAATGGTCGGCCCTCTTACCTCCCGGGTCGTTAACGGGCCGACATCGAAGCGGGCAACAGGTGGCCCCAGTTTATTTCACGGGCCGTTAACAGGTCGTTACTAAGTTTGGGCTACATATGGCCCAACTATACTGTAGGCCTTTAGCAGGCCGAAAGAGACAGCGGGCTTATACTGGACCATGAAGACCATGGGCCGCTAAGAGGCCAAAAGTCAGGTCGTATTGTAAATGGCCCAACTGTGTTGTGGGCCTTTAGCAGGCCGAAAGGGAAACCGGGCTGGTAATGGACCATGAAGGGCATGGGCCGTTAAAGGGCCAAAACTAAGGTCCGACTACAAATGGCCCAACTCATTTATGGTCCGTTAACAGGCCGAAAGCCACACGGCGCCGGGAATTGGCCCAACACTTAAATGGGTCGCTAAAAGGCCAAAACTCAGGTCCGACTAAAAATGGCCCAACTGATTTATGGGCCGTCAACAGGCTAAAAGTGACACCGGGCCAGAAAATTGGCCCAGCACTTAAATGGGCCGCTAAAAGGCCGAAACTCAGGTCCGACAACAAATGACCCATCAGATTTATGGGCCGTCAACGGGCTGAAAGACACACCGGGCCGGAAACTAGCCCAACATTTAAATGGGTCGCTAAAAGGCCGAAAGATCTACATCCCGGAAATTGGCCGATCCAATAAACGGGCCGTTAATAGGCCGAAATCTCATCGGGCCGATATTGAGCCCAGATATATAGCAGGCTGTTAACGGGCTCGAACTGACGATGGGCTGCAATGGTGTCAAATCTTTAACGGGCCGTTGACGGGCCGAATTTGCTCATATACTATGGGTCGTGGGCTTAAATGGACCTGACACAAGTAGGCCTTATATGGGCTGGCCTGCTAATTTTTACTGGGTCGGCCTTTTCACAAGAATGGGCCTTTGTTGGGTCGTGCCACATGTCGACGTACCATAGTCGTCTTCCGTCCAATGAGTGGATGACATCTGTCCCAACAGTGAGCCGACATGTGTTTCCTCCAACCAATGATGATTTTACACGTGGAAAATCCCCATTGGTCGGGGCTGTTAACGGGTTATCGGATCCAAAACCCGACCCAATAGCTTAACGGCGTTCCGTTACGGTGGATGCCACGTGTCGGTCACCCTTGACGAAAGCACTTCTGTGACGCGCGATTTATCATCATGGAAGTGGACACTTCCGTGATGATAATTTTGGTAATGTCATGGAACATTTCTACGACATCACATGTATGACTATCTTGATTCTGTCATAAATTTGTCATGGATGTACATGCATGACAAAAAAGGCGACCTACTATGACAAACACGTATCATCACGGAAGTGTATTTTTTTTTGTAGTGTAAATTGTAACGAGCAACAAGTAACAAAAGTAAATAAGGTGCAGCTAGGTGGCCCAATCCTTTTTGTAGCAAAGGACAAGCCTGGACAAACTCTTATGATAGGAAAAGCGCTCCCGAGGACACATGGGAATATCGTCAAGCTAGTTTTCATCATGCTCATATGATTCGCGTTCGGTACTTTGATAATTTGATATGTGGGTGGACCGGTGCTTGGCTACTGCCCTTACTTGAACAAGCATCCCACTTATGATTAACCTCTATTGAAAGCATCCGCAACTACAACAAAAGTATTAAGGTAAACCTAACCATAGCATGAAACATATGGATCCAAATCAGCACCTTACGAAGCAACGCATAAACTAGGGTTTAAGCTTCTGTCACTCTAGCAACCCATCATCTACTTATTACTTCCCAATGCCTTCCTCTAGGCCCAAATAATGGTGAAGTGTTATGTAGTCAACATTCACATAACACCACTAGAGGCTAGACAACATACATCTTATCAAAATATCGAACAAATACCAAATTCACATGACTACTAATAGCAAGACTTCTCCCTTGTCCTCAGGAACAAACGTAATTACTCACAAAGCATATTCATGTTCATAATCAGAGGAGTAATAAAGTGCATAAAGGATCTGAACATATGATCTTCCACCAAATAAACCAACTATCATCAACTACAAGGAGTAATCAACACTACTAGCAAACTACTAGCACCAATCCCGGACTTGGAGACAAGAATTGGATACAAGAGATGAACTAGGGTTTGGAGATGAGATGGTGCTGATGAAGATGTTGATGGAGATTGCCCTCTCCCGATGAGAGGAGCATTGGTGATGATGATGGTGATGATTTCCCCCTCCCGGAGGGAAGTGTCCCCGGCAGAACAGCTCTGCCAGAGCCCTAGATTGGTTCCGCCAAGGTTCCGCCTCGTGGCGGCGGAGTCTCATCCTGAAAGGTTGATTCCTATTTTTTTCTCATCGAAAGACTTCATATAGGAGAAGATGGGCGTCGAAGAGCCACCAGGTGGCCCACGAGGTAGGGGACGCGCCCAGGGGGCGCCCCCCACCCTCGTGAGCAGGGTGTGGGCCCCCTGGCCTTCATCTTTGGCGATGATTTTTCTTTATTTATTTCAAGGTATTCCGTGGAGTTTCAGGACTTTTGGAGTTGCGTAGAATAGGCCTCCAATATTTGCTCCTTTTCCAGCCCAGAATTCCAGTTGCCGGCATTCTCCCTCTTCATGTAAACCTTGTAAAATAAGAGAGCATAGGGGTTGGCACACGTTCTTGACTCTCCGGTAGAAACTTTGGGGCGCTCTTTGAAGTACTTTTATGTTGGTTGGATGAATCTGAGATTGTGTGATGCATATCATATAATCATGCCCACGGATACTTGAGGTGACAATGGAGTATCTAGGTGACATTAGGGTTTTGGTTGATTTGTGTCTTAAGGTGTTATTCTAGTACGAACTCTTGCATAGATTGATCCGAAAGAATAACTTTGAGGTGGTTTCGTACCCTACCATAATCTCTACGTTTGTTCTCCGCTATTAGTGGCTTTGGAGTGACTCTTTGTTGCATGTTGAGGGCTTGTTATATGATCTATCTATGTTATTATTGTTGAGAGAACTTGCACTAGTGAAAGTATGAACCCTAGGCCTTATTTCCTATCATTGAAATACCATTTACGCTCACTTTTACCACTTGTTACCTTTCTGTTTTTACAATTTCAGATTACAAAAACCTATATCTACTATCTATTTTGCACTTGTATCTTCATCTCTTCGCCGAACTAGTGCACCTATACAATCTACCATTGTATTGGGTGTGTTGGGTACACAAGAGACTCTTTGTTATTTGGTTGCAGAGTTGTTTGAGAGAGACCATCTTCATCCTACGCCTCCTACGGATTGATAAACCTTAGGTCATCCACTTGAGGGAAATTTGCTACTGTCCTACAAACCTGTGCACTTGCAGGCCCAACAACGTCTACAAGAAGAAGGTTGTGTAGTAGACATCAAGCTCTTTTCTGGCGCCGTTGCCAGGGAGGCTAGGTAAGTGAAGGTATATCTTTAGATCTTGCAATCGAATCTTTTTGTTTCTACTTTTATCACTAGTTTAGTTTACAAAAGAAAACTACAAAAAAATGGAGTTAAGTTTGTCTCATATGCTTCGTCTTTTTAGTATCTTTCATGAGTTTGATGGAAAAGAAAGTTGTGCTCAAGTGCTAGAAGAAGAATGCATTAGAATGTTTGGTACTATATCTTTGAATGATGAGCATGATTGCAATGTTGTTAGTATGAACTCTTTGAATATCCGTAGTACTAATGATGATTGTACTAGTTATGATGAAAATGTCTCCTATAAGCATGTTGATTTTTGTGGAGTAGATTGGATTTGCATGGACACACCAAATAGAGAAAATAGATATTGCAAGAGACATAAGTATTTAAAAACTAAAGGTTTGCAAGAAAATCTTGATGAGTGTGCTAAAAGATTTAATATTTTTCGCGCTCCTTGTGAACTTTGCAATGAACGTGGTCATTTAAATCTCCAATGCAAATTGTTTTATGATCAAATCGTGTCCACAAATTGTGATAGATTGATTACCCTTGGGCATCATAAAGAGCTTAGTCTTCTTTTGGGGTATGAATAAATGAAACATATAACCGAGGGTATTCCAAAATTTAATGTTGATAGATTTCTTGATTTTGATCTAGAGGATATTTATTTGTATTGTGCGGAGAATTGCATTGAAAATCCTTATATTGCCAATTACCTAAAGAAAAGGAAACAAATAGAAGATGATGAGAATACTAATGGAAGGGAAGAGACTTCCCAATATCCTCCTATTATTTCTCATGATGAATCAGGTAATGAGGAGGACCTTTCTATTCAACCAATCTCATCAATAAGGAGTTCAAAGAGGAAGGTTGAACCTACACATAATGTGAAGAATAAAAAGAAAAGAAGGAGAAACAAAGGTAGAAAGGTATCCCTCCCAAATGATGTTGCTCCTACTACTCATTGTGATGATGATATTTGCTTTACTATTGGTGCTATCCATATTTTTAATGATGAGAGTGATTGTGCTTATGATATGAAAGGGCCTAAGCTTGGGGAAGCTACGTTTGATGAGTATGAAATATTTGAGAATATATTTGCTGAAATTAATGTTTGTCCCAAGCTTGGGGATGCTACGTTTAATGAAGATGATATTTTTAGCATCTCGAGTTTTGATATGCAAAGTTGTTATGATGATAGCATGCCTCCTACCTATGATGATTATATTGATGAAAGTGGGTTCGAAAGAGTGTCAACTTTAGGAAGTAGTGATCCCACTATTTTGGAGGATGTTGAAAATATTTGTGATGAATATGAAAGTGGATTTGGAAGAGTGTCAACTTTATTTAGTGATTCCACTATCTTGGGAGAGGTTTCAATCGATTATGATGAGAACGAAGTTGCTACTTATGATGATTATTGTGATGAAACTTATGGTATAAAAAGTAGTGATGATTATATTTATAAAACTTGTCATGATTATGATTACCCTTTTTCTGAACATTACTCTTTTCATGTGGAAACAATTTTTAGTGTTCAAGTCTCTTATGATACTCCTACTATTCCGAATGAGAAGAATTTTGTTTATGTGGAGAGTAGTAAATTTTCTATGCTAGTAGATCATGAAAAGAATGCTTTAGGTGCTGGTTATATTGTTGAATTAATTCATGATGCTACTGAAAATTATTATGAGAGAGGAACATATGCTTGTAA
The DNA here is from genome assembly GCF_002162155.2 of Triticum dicoccoides. Taxonomy (NCBI): domain Eukaryota; kingdom Viridiplantae; phylum Streptophyta; class Magnoliopsida; order Poales; family Poaceae; genus Triticum; species Triticum dicoccoides. The sequence goes on from NC_041387.1 coordinate 495,694,599, forward strand.
GAATTGCAATAATATCAAGTTTCCTCCCTATGTGCTTAAATTCTTGAAGCTATGCTTGTGTTACCTTCCTATGCTAGTTGATTATTGTTCCCATAAGTTGTTTGCTCACAAAATCCCTATGCATAGGAAGTGGGTTAGGCTTAAATGTGCTAGTCATATGCTTCATGATGCTCCAGTTATGTTTCAATTCGTATCTTTTATGTGAGCATCATTGTCATCATCATGCCTAGCTAGCAAGGCATTAAAGAAAAGCGCTTGTTAGGAGACAACCCAATATTTACCCTTACTGTTTTTGTGTGTCCACATGATTATTCTACTGTATTAATCATGTTTTATAGCTTTTGTTTCAATAAAGTGCCAAGCAGAACCTTTGGGAAGACTTGGGTGAAGTTTATGTGATCTTGCTGTAAAAAACAGAAACTTTTGCGCTCACAAGATTAGCTGACATTTTTTACAGAAGAGTTCTTTTAGGTTGATTATTTCTGAAGATGATTAATAGACAAATTCCTCAGGTACAACAATTTATTTCAGAATTTTTGGGGTTCCAGAAGTATACGTTTGATACAGATTACTACAGACTGTTCTGTTTTTGAAAGATTCTGTTTTCATTGTGTTGTTTGCTTATTTTGATGCATCTATGGCTAGTATTAAGTGGTATGAACCATAGAGATGTTAGAATACAGTAGATATTACACCAATATAAATTTAGAATGAGTTCATTACAGTACCTAAGTGGTGGTTTTATTTTCTTATATTAACGGAGCTTACGAGTTTTGTTTTAAGTTTTGTGTTGTGAAGTTTTCAAGTTTTGGGTAAAGATTCGATGGACTGTGGAATAAGGAGTGGCAATAGCCTAATATTGGGGATGCCCAAGGCACCCCAAGGTAATATTCAAGGACAACCAAGAGCCTAAGCTTGGGGATGCCCCGGATGGCATCCCCTCTTTCGTCTTCGTTCATCGGTAACTTTACTTGGAGCTATATTTTTATTCGCCACATGATATGTGTTTTGCTTGGAGCGTCATTTTATTTTGCTAGTTTTTTCTTGCTGTTAGTTAGAATATGTTTTGCATCTTTAGTTACAACAAAAAAGTCAATGATAGCCTTTGCCATGCTTATTTTGCTAGTATACATGTTGCTGTTTGAAAACAGAAAGTTTACCGCTGTTGCAAAATTTCCCTAGAAAAGTCAGAGAATGGTATAATGTTGAATATTTTTGAATATTAAGCTCTGATAAATTTATTACAGTGGGAATTTTAGTTCATAATTTGTGGAGTCAGGGAAGTATTGTTACTCTTGCATTCTTTACAGACTGTACTGTTTTGGCAGATTGCTGTTATGGTTGCATTGTTTGCATATGTTTGCTTGTTTAATGATTCTATTTGAGGATAGGAGTATTAAATATGCAGAGGCATTTAGTATTCAATGTTGAATAATAATTTTAGTGATTTGTTACAGTAGAATATGATAAGGTTTTGCATTGGCTTATACTAACCTATCGCACGAGTTCTTGTTGAGTCTGTTGTGAATGAAACTTTTGATAAAAAGAGAAACCATGATATGAGAGGAATTAAGGAGACACAAAAGTTCAAGATTGGGGATGACCAAGGCACCCCAAAATAATATTTCAAGAAGTATCAAGCATCTAAGCTTGGGGATGCCCCGGTAGGCATCCCACCTTTCTTCTTCGGCAATCATCGGTTAGTATCGGTTGAACCTAAGTTTTTGCTTCTTCACATGAGTTGTGCTATCCTTGCATTGTCATTTTATTTTGTTTTGCTTGCTGCTTGAATACAATACCAAGATCTGAAATTCTTTTATGAGAGAGAGTCTTCACATAGTTACATAATTATTTAGCTACTCATTGGTCTTCACTTATATCTTTTTGAGTAGTTTGTCGTTTACTCATGTGCTTCACTTATATCCTATGAGTAAATTGTTGAATGAATTGATTATCATAAATCTGAAATTATATATGTTTCATTTGCGTATCCCATGGGGAGTAATGACTTCACATCTAAGAAGTAGAGGTTGTAAATTTATTGACGGTTGGCAAGCATTGTATTAGTCACTTGAACAATTCATGAAAGAATATTGAAGGAAGGGAGGTTTCACATATAAATATATTATCATAGACATCTTTCATAAATGGGAGCACTCATTAAGTATGACATGCCAAAGAGTTGATGTTGGACAAGGAAGACAACGTAATGGGTTATGTTTTCTCGCATCTCAGTTAAAGTATATTGTCATGGATCATTCAAACATGTTGAGCTTGCCTTTCCCCCTCATGCTAGCCAAAAATTCCTAGCACCAAGTAGAGATACTACTTCTGATTCCAAATATCCTTAAACCCAGTTTTTGCCATGAGTGTCCACCATACCTACCTATATGCGGTATTTACCTGCCGTTCCAAGTAAATTTGCATGTGCCAAACTCTAAACCTTCAAATTATAATCTGTTTTGTATGCCCGAATTGCTCATGTAGCAACTAGGGGCTGTCAGTGTCTTCCATGCTAGGTGGGTTATTCTCAAGAGGAGTTGACTCCGCTCCTCATTCACGAGAAAGTGGCGGTAACCTGGATGCCCAGTCCCATGATCAAAAAGATCAAATCAAATCAAAATAATTAAACAAAACTCCCCCAGGATTATTGTTAGTTGGAGGCACTCGTTGTTTCGAGCAAGCCATGGATTGATGCTTGTTGGTGGTTGGGGGTATAAACTTTTACCATTCTGTGTGGGAACCCCCTATAATGTATGTAGTATGGAAGATATTGGGAACTCTTGGTTGTTATGTTGACAATGAGATCATACCTCTCAAAATTATTTATCTCTATTTCAAAATTGAGCTCTGGCACCTCTGCAAATCCCTGCTTCCCTCTGCGAAGGGCCTATCTTTTACTTTATGTCTTTTACTTTATGCAAGAGTCAAGGTGGTCTTCACCTTTCCCTTTTTCATTTTATCCTTTGGCAAGCACTTTGTGGTGGGGTGATCCTAATATATATATCCAATTGGATGTACGTTAGCATGAACTATTATTGTTGACATCATCCAAAGTTGAATACGTTTGGAGGCAACATTATAAGCCCCAATCTTTCTCTGTGTCTGATTAAAATTTCATAACCACAAGTATTGCGTGAGTGTTAGCAATTGTAGAAGACTATATGATAGTTGAGTATGTGGAGTTTGCTATTCCTGAAAATAAGATGAATTGCAATTGTTTTGATGACTAAGAATGAAGTTTGCTAGTTTTCAAGAATGTTTATGGTCTATGCTTTAACATGTGAATTGCTTGTTACTAGTTCGTGAAAAGTTTTATGAGATGAACTACTGTTATGACATATTATCATGCTAGAAAAGGTGATTGAAATTATATTGATCAAACTTGTGCATCTCTAGCATTCACACTTCATAAATTCTTTCTTTTATCATTTACCTACTCGAGGACGAGTAGGAATTAAGCTTGGGGATGTTGATACGTCTCCAACGTATCTATAATTTATGAAACATTCATGCTATATTACTATCTGTTTTGAATGATTTTGGGCTTTATTATCCACTTTTATATTATTTTTGGGACTAACCTATTAACCGGAGGCCCAGCCCAGATTTGCTGTTTTATGCCTATGTCAGTGTTTCGAGGAAAAGGAATATCAGACGGAGTCAAAACGGAACGAAATCAACTGGAGAAGTTATTTTTGGAAGGAAAGCTACTAGATAGACTTGGACCCTACGTTGGGAGATGAGGGAGGTGCTCACGAGGGTGGGGGGCGCGCCCACCCCCTAGGGTGTGCCCCCTGCCTCGTGGGGCCCCTGTAGCTCCACCAACGTACCCCCTGCACCCATATATACCTACGTACCCTAAAACTTCCAGAACAGAAGATAGATCGGGAGTTCCGCCGCCGCAATCCTCTGTAGCCACAAAAAACCTCTCAGGAGCCCTTCCCGGCACCCTGCCGGAGGGGGATCCCATCACCGGTGGCCATCTTCATCATCCCGGCGCTATCCATGACGAGGAGGGAGTAGTTCACCCTCGGGGTTGAGGGTATGTACCAGTAGCTATGTGTTTGATCTCTCTCTCGTGTTCTCTCTCGTGTTCCCTCTATGGAACGATCTTGATGTATCCCAAGCTTTGCTATTGTAGTTGGATCTTATGATGTTTCTCCCCCTCTACTCTCTTGTGATGAATTGAGTTTCCCCTTTGAAGTTATCTTATCGGATTGAGTCTTTTATGAGAACACTTGATGTATGTCTTGTCGTGCTTAACTGTGGTGACAATGGGATATCATGTGCCTCTTGATGTATGTTTTGATGACCAACTTGCGGGTTCCGCCCATGAACCTATGCATAGGGGTTGGCACACGTTCTTGACTCTCCGGTAGAAACTTTGGGGCGCTCTTTGAAGTACTTTTATGTTGGTTGGATGAATCTGAGATTGTGTGATGCATATCGTATAATCATGCCCACGGATACTTGAGGTGACAATGGAGTATCTAGGTGACATTAGGGTTTTGGTTGATTTGTGTCTTAAGGTGTTATTCTAGTACGAACTCTTGCATAGATTGATCCAAAAGAATAACTTTGAGGTGGTTTCGTACCCTACCATAATCTCTACGTTTGTTCTCTGCTATTAGTGGCTTTGGAGTGACTCTTTGTTGCATGTTGAGGGCTTGTTATATGATCTATCTATGTTATTATTGTTGAGAGAACTTGCACTAGTGAAAGTATGAACCCTGGGCCTTGTTTCCTATCATTGCAATACCATTTACGCTCACTTTTACCACTTGTTACCTTGCTGTTTTTACAATTTCAGATTACAAAAACCTATATCTACTATCTATTTTGCACTTGTATCTTCATCTCTTCACCGAACTAGTGCACCTATACAATCTACCATTGTATTGGGTGTGTTGGCGACACAAGAGACTCTTTGTTATTTGGTTACAGGATTGTTTGAGAGAGACCATCTTCATCCTACGCCTCCTACGGATTGATAAACATTAGGTCATCCACTTGAGGGAAATTTGCTACTGTCCTACAAACATGTGCACTTGCAGGCCCAACAACGTCTACAAGAAGAAGGTTGTGTAGTAGACATCACGCGACAGCTTGATCTCCATCATAGCATCGTTGTCGTTTCGCCACCTATTGCTTCTACGACTATCGCTACCGCTTAGTGATAAAGTAAAGCAATTATAGGGCGATTGCATTGCATACAATAAAGCGACAACCATATGGCTCCTGCCAGTTGCCGATAACTCGGTTACAAAACATGATCATCTCATACAATAAAATATAGCATCACGTCTTGACCATATCACATCACAACATGCCCTGCAAAAACAAGTTAGACGTCCTCTACTTTGTTGTTGCAAGTTTTACGTGGCTGCTACGGGCTGAGCAAGAACCGTTCTTACCTACGCATCAAAACCACAACGATAGTTCATCAATTTAGTGCTATTTTAACCTTCTCAAGGACCGGGCGTAGCCACACTCGGTTCAACTAAAGTTGGAGAAACTGACACCCGCCAGCCACCTGTGTGCAAAGCACGTCGGTAGAACTAGTCTCGCGTAAGCATACGCGTAATGTCGGTCCGGGCCGCTTCATCCAACAATACCGCCGAACCAAAGTATGACATGCTGGTAAGCAGTATGACTTGTATCGCCCACAACTCACTTGTGTTCTACTCATGCATATAACATCAACGCATAAAACCTAGGCTCGGATGCCACTGTTGGGGAACGTAGTAATTTCAAAAAAAATTCCTACGCACACACAAGATCATGGTGATGCATAGCAATGAGAGGGGAGAGTGTGTCCACGTACCCTCGTAGACCGTAAGCAGAAGCGTTAGCACAACACTTTTGATGTAGTCGTACGTCTTCATGGCCCGGCCGATCAAGCACCGAAAACACGACACCTCCGAGTTCTTGCACACATTCAGCTCGATGACGTCCCTCGAACTCCGATCCAGCTGAGTGTCGAGGGAGAGTTCCGTCAGCACGACGGTGTGGTGACGATGATGATGTTCTACCGACGCAGGGCTTCGCCTAAGCACCGCTACGATATTATCGAAGTGGATTATGGTGGAGGGGGCACCGCACACGGCTAAGAGATCATTGATCAATTGTTGTGTCTAGAGGTGCCCCCCTGCCCCCGTATATAAGGGAGCAAGGGGGAGGGGGTCGGCCGGCCAGGAGGGGCGCCAGGAGGAGTCCTCCTCCCACCGGGAGTAGGACTCCCCCCCTTCCTTGTTGGAGTAGGAGAGGAGAGGGAAGGAGAGAGAGGGGAAAGGAAAGGTGGGGCACCACCCCCCCCCTCCTTGTCCAATTCGGACTTGGGGGGGGAGGGGCGCGCGGCTGCCCCTTGGCCACCTCTCCTCTTCCACCACTTGGGCCCATGAGGCCCATTAACCTTCGGGGGGGTTCTGGTAACCCCCCGGTACTCCGGTATATATCCGATAATCCCGAAACCATTCCGGTGTCCGAATATAGTCGTCCAATATATCAATCTTCATGTCTCGACCATTTCGAGACTCCTCGTCATGTCCATAATCACATCTAGGACTCCGAACTACCTTCAGTACATCAAAACATATAAACTCATAATATAACTATCATCTAACTTTAAGCGTGCGGACCCTATGGGTTCGAGAACAATGTAGACATGACCGAAACACTTTTCCGGTCAATAACCAATAGCGGAACCTGGATGCTCATATTGGCTCCCACATATTCTACGAAGATCTTTATCGGTCAAACCGCATAACAACATACGTTGTTCCCTTTGTCATCGGTATGTTACTTGCCCGAGATTCAATCGTTGGTATCTCAATACCTAGTTCAATCTCATTACCGGCAAGTCTCTTTACTCATTATGCAATGCATCATTTCATAGCTAACTCATTATTCACATTGCTTGCTAGGCTTATAGTGATGTGCATTACCGAGAGGGCCTAGAGATACCTCTCCGACAATCGGAGTGACAAATCCTAATCTCGAAATACGCCAACCCAACAAGTACCTTCGGAGACACCTGTAGAGCACCTTTATAATCACCCAGTTACGTTGTGACATTTGGTAGCACACAAAGTGTTCCTCCGGTAAACAGGAGTTGCATAATCTCATAGTCACAGGAACATGTATAAGTCATGAAGAAAGCAGTAGGAACATACTAAACGGTCAAGTGCTAAGCTAACGGAATGGGTCAAGTCAATCACATCATTCTCTCAATGATGTGATCCCGTTAATCAAATGACAACTCTTTTGTCCATGGCTAGGAAACATAACCATCTTTGATAAACGAGCTAGTCAAGTAGAGGCATACTAGTGACGCTCAGTTTGTCTATGTATTCACACATGTATCATGTTTCCGGTTAATACAATTCTAGCATGAATAATAAACATTTATCATGATATAAGGAAATAAATAATAACTTTATTATTTCCTCTAGGGCATATTTCCTTCACCTTTTACATCTCGGCTTGTGTTATTATTCTCAACCTGAAATGGGCTGGGACACTTTATTTTGGACCCTTAACAAAAAGTGGACAGGATCCGCACGTCAGACATGCACGTGTACAACCACCTGGATCCCATGGACACAACCTGGACAATAGGACTGCATGTGTATGACCACGTGGAAGTGGTCGCAAGAGTGACCAGCAAAGGAGCCCTCGCGGCGGCCGGTGGCGGAATGCAGTGGTGCTACACGATGCGCTGTTGTTGGTGACACCATGCCTTCTCCCTGCCGAACGGCCGTTGGTTTGCACCGCATAAGGAAGAGTGGAGGGCTTGCGATGGAGAATGATGAGGAGGGGTGCACCCTCCCAACCGCCGATGTTGTAGGCTTTGAGGTCGCTGCCCGCGGGGAAAACAGCATGCCCGCCGCCTATGGGGGAAACCACATGCCCAAGATCCCCGATGCAGCGGATGAGATCGAGGTCCTTTGCGCAGCGAAGGGAAACTTGGAGGAGCGGCAGCTACAGACCATGCATCTCCCGCACACGTCGACGCGCTAGGAGGCCGCGCGCAGCAGCCTGCAGCCCCACCGTTGCCGACACGTGGCGAGTAGCGATCCAGATGGAAGTGGTGACGACAACGGCGGGGACTGGACTTGGTGAAGCGGGACTCCCGCCGGTGCGGTCGATGCGGGGCTAGAGCTGGCCGGCGGTGGCTGCTGCAGATGTGGCGGCTACTGCAGCAGAGCGTCGGGCGCGGCGAAGGCTTCCCAGAGTGGCGGCTGCCATTGCAGCCAGGGCTGGGCGGTGGTGGCGATGGATGGCAGCTGCAACGGCTACTGCAGTGCCCGGCGAAGGCCGCCTGGTGCGGCGGCAGCGCGGGGGCGGTAATGGGCGCTGGAGGCATGGCGGGAGCCGGCCCCGACCACTGCGAGGCAGCGGCGGCAGCTGCAGCTGGGGCTGCAGCGTCCTAGCAAACATCGCGGAGGCCCCTGGATGCGGTGAGTACCACGGCAGGGCCGGCGGCCCGATGGCGGCAGTCGGCGGCAGGGGCGGCGGCGGCCCGTAGGGGCTGGCAGGTACAGCCAGATCCCCTGGACGGTTGTCACGAGGTTGTTGAGGACCTCGGTGATCTCCTCCGGGGTGTAGGCGGAGGACGGTGGTGCCGTGGAGGGCGCCGGCATCTGGGCGATGGCGGCGCCAGAGGATGCGACCAGCGGCGTGGATGGGGAGGGCAGCGGCGCGGTGTAGATGGCTAGCGGCACGGTGCTGACGGTCGGGAGCGGAAGCGACAGGGTGCGTGGCGGCGAAGACATGATCGGAACTGAGCTACGTGATACCAATTTTTTATGGCGCTGCTAGAAGGAGGGCGCGAGAGGACCGGCCGGGGGCCTTTTTGCCCACGGCCGGGCAAGAGGGAAGGGATTTCCTTCTTAATTCTTGCTTGATTAGATTGATACATCTCCTCTCTTTATATAGAGAGGTTTACTTGACTCCCAAGCAAGGCTTACTTGACCCCTATGCAAGCGACCCTTATCTCTAATTAACCCTAAGACTAATGGTCCCATTAGGCCCATTATGTACTCTAACACTACACCCCACCTGGACATGCAGCTTGTCCTCGAGCTGCAGCCTAACCAACTTATAACCATGACTCGAGGCAACACAAACCTAACACCTAAAAAAAGTCTTTTACATCTCGGCTTGTTTTATTATTCTCAACCTAAAATGGACTGGGACGATTTATTTTGGACCCTTAACAAAAAGTGGACACCATCCGCATGTGGGACGTGCATGTGTATAGCCACCTGGATCCCATGGACACCACCTGGACAAAAGGAGAGCATGTGTATGACCACCTGGAAGTGGTCGCAAGAGTGACCAGCAGAGGCGCCCTCGCGGCGGCCGGTGGCGGAATGCAGTGGTGCTACGCGATGCGCTGTTGTCGGTGACACCATGCCTTCTCCCTGCCGGACGGCCATTGGTTTGCACTGCACAGGGAAGAGTGGAGGGCTTGCGATGGAGAATGACGAGGAGGGGTGCGCCCCCCCAACCGCCGATGTTGCAGACTTTAAGGTTGCTGCCCGCGAGGAAAACAGCATGCCCGTGATGACCCACAAGTACAGGGGATCTATCGTAGTCCTTTCAATAAGTAAGAGTGTCGAACCCAACAAGGAGCAGAAGGAAATGACAAGCGGTTTTCAGTAAGGTATTCTCTGCAAGCACTGAAATTGTAGGTAATAGATAGTTTTGTGATAAGATAAATTGTAATAGGTAACAAGCAATGAAAATAAATAAGGTGCAGCAAGGTGGCCCAATCCTTTTTGTAGCAAAGGACAAGCCTGGAGAATTTCTTATAATAAGAAAAGAGCTCCCGAGGACACATGGGAATTATCGTCAAGCTAGTTTCAACACGCTCATATGATTCGCGTTCGGTACTTTGATAATTTGATATGTGGGTGGACCGGTGCTTGGGTACTGCCCTTACTTGGACAAGCATCCCACTTATGATTATCCCCTATTGCAAGCATCCGCAACTACAAAAGAAGTATTAAGGTAAACCTAACCATAGCATGAAACATATGGATCCAAATCAGCCCCTTACGAAGCAACACATAAACTAGGGTTTAAGCTTTTATCACTCTAGCAACCCATCATCTACTTATTACTTACCAATGCCTTCCCCTAGGCCCAAATAATGGTGAAGTGTCATGTAGTCGACGTTCACATAACACCACTAGAGGAGAGACAACATACATCTCATCAAAATATTGAATGAATACCAAATTCACATGACTACTAATAGCAAGACTTCACCCATGTCCTCAGGAACAAACGTAACTACTCACAAAGCATATTCATGTTCATAATTAGAGGGGTATTAATATGCATTAAGGATATGAACATATGATCTTACACCAAGTAAACCAATTAGCATCAACTACAAGGAGTAGTCAACACTACTAGCAACCCACAGGTACCAATTTGTGGTCTTGATACAAGATTGGATACAAGAGACGAACTAGGGTTTGGAGAGGAGATGGTGCTGATGAAGATGTTGATGGAGATTGACCCCCTCCCAATGAGAGGATCGTTGGTGATGATGATGATGATGATTTCCCCCTCCCGGAGGCAAGTTTCCCCGGCAGAACAGCTCTGCCGGAGCCCTAGATTGGTTCCGCCTCGTGGCGGCGGAGTTTCGTCCCGTGAGCTTCCTTATGATTTTTTCTAGGACAAAAGACCTCATATAGGAGAAGATGGGCACCGGAGGTCCATCAGGGGGCCCAGGAGACAGGGGCGCGCCCTGTAGGGGGGCGCGTCCCCCACCCTCCTGGCCAGGTTGTGGGCCCCCTCAGGTACTTTCTTTGCCTAATAATTATTATTAAATCCAAAAATGACTTTCGTGGATTTGCGGGACTTTTGGAGCTATGCAGAATAGGTTTCCAATGTTTGCTCCTTTTCCAGCCAGAATACCAGCTGCCGGCATTCCCCCTCTTCGTGGTAAACCTTGTAAAATAAGAGAGAATAGCCATAAGTATTGTGACATAACGTGTAATAACATCCCATAATGCAATAAATATTGATATAAAAGCATGATGCAGAATGGACGTATTAGCCCGCTGCCTGTAGGGGAAACCGCATGCCCAAGATCCCCGACGCAGTGGATGAGATCGAGGTCCTTTGCGCAGCGAAGGGCAACTTGGAGGAGCGGCAGCTGCAGACCACGCATCTCCCACACACGCCGACGCACTAGGAGGCCACGCGCAGCAGCCTGCAGCCTCACCGTTGCCGACACGTGGCAGGTAGCGATCCAAGACGGAAGCGGTGACGGCAATGGCGGGGACAGGACTTGGTGAAGCGGGACTCCCGTCGATGCGGCCGATGCGGGGCCGGAGTTGACCGGCGGTGGCTGCTGCAGCTGCAGCGGCTGCTGCGGTGGCGCATCGGGCAGCGGCTGCTACGGCGGACCGCTGGGCGCGGCGGAGGCCGCCAAGAGCGGCGGCTGTCACTGCAGCCAGCGCTGGGCGGTGGTGACGATGGATGGCAGCTGCAGCGGCTACCGCAGTGGCCCGGTGAGCGCGGCGAAGGCCGCCTGGTGCGGC
>NC_041387.1:495706550-495717501 GCF_002162155.2 Triticum dicoccoides
CAGCTGCCGCTGGGGCTGCAGCGTCCCAGCGAACGTCGCGGAGGCCTCTGGACGCGGTGAGTACAACGGCAGGGGCGGCGGCCCGGTGGCGGCGGTCGGCGGCAGGGGCGGCGGCGGCCCGTAGGGGCTGGACAGGTACAGCCAGATGCCCTGGACGGCTGTGACGAGGTCGTTGAGGACCCCGATGATCTCCTCAGGGGTGTAGGCGGCGGTCGGTGGTGTGGTGGTGGGCACCGGCATCTGGGCAGTGGCGACGCCGGAGGATGCGACCAGCTGCGCGGACGGGGAGGGCAGCGGCGCGGTGTAGATGGCCAGCGGTGCGATGCTGACGGTCGGGAGCGGAAGCGACGGGGTGCGCGGTGGCGAAGACATGATCGGAACTGAGCTAACTGATACCAAATTGTTATGGCGCCCTAGAAGGAGGGCGCGAGAGGGCCGGCCGGGGGCCTTTTTGCCACGGCCGGACAAGAGGGAAGGGATTTTCTTCTTAATTCTTGCTTGATTAGATTGATACATCTCCTCTCTTTATATAGAGAGGTTTACTTGACTCTCAAGCAAGGCTTACTTGACCCATATGCAAGCGACTCTTATCTCTAATTAACACTAAGACTAATGGGCCCATTAGGCCCATTACGTACTCTAACAGATATCAACGTGCTGCAGCGTTCTCCGGTCTTCGCAAGGCTTCAGAAGGCCACTCCCACCTGTCAACTTTGGGATGAACGGCCACCAGTACAACAAGGGATACTACCTAACTGACGGTATATATCATCAATGGTTAACTTTTGTGAAGACAATCTCGAACCCCCAAGGTAAGAAGAGAAAGAGATTTTCTCAAATGCAAGAGAGTGCTAGAAAGGATATGGAACGTGCTTTTGATGTGCTTCAGTCCCAATGGGGTATCGTTCAAAACCCTGCACTTACATGGGATGAAGGGAAGCTTTGAGAGGTGATGACTACTTGTGTGATCATGCATAACATGATCGTCGAGGAAGAGCGTGATAACAACATCTTCGACCAAGGATTTGATTTTCAAGGTGAAAATATTGAGCCCCTGCATTAAGAATCGGCCATGTTTGAACAGTTTGTCCAATTTCATCGTGAACTGCGTGACTGGCACACTCATTTGGATCTTCAAAATAACTTGGTTGAGCACGTGTGGACTCACATTGACAACCAATAGATGTATTGGTTTATGTTCATTTAAGACAATTTTGATTTGGTTGTCAAAGTATTTTATTAAAGACAATTTTGATTGGGTTTAAAACTATTTTTATGTTCACAGAATTAATATTTGGATGTGTAAACTAGTTTTGAACATTGAAATATGAATATATGGGCATTTTTTTACCGTAATGGATAGGATAGGGCCAAAGAATGCGTCCGCGCGTTGGGTGCATAGTCATCGCATCACAGAACAGGTCCGGACACGACTTTGTTGCCTTATTCAAACAGACAAAATTCGGGCTAAACGGACGTCCGTTTGGAGTCGTGCACTGGAGTTGGCCTAAGCACATCTTTGAGCCTCAAAAAAGATATCCAATTCACCAAACCATGGACGTTTGTTGTATTTTGTCGCAAGATACAACTCTCACTGACGAAGCCAAACTTGTCTTCGTGACTTTTGTTTATAGATTATATACTTATATATATATACTGCCCAACTCCTAGATGAACTTTGCCGGGGTTTTCCTTTTTGAAACCGGAGGGAGAGCTTCTCCGGTTTTATACAATATAAGTAGCACGACGAGAGAGGTGAGAAATGATCCCTCAGACCTGCAAATTGTATCTTCTTTTCTTTTCAGAACGACTCCCCGTTCTTGTTTTAGCTCTAGTTCTAGTTTAAGCTAGGTCACTGTCTGTCCGTCCCGGTCTCCTAGAGTTTCACGGTTCCTGTCAACAATAGCTGAGAGCGATGAATTTCTCTCATAACCAAGAGTCAACTGCCATCTCAGGAGGTGTTGTGCAAACAGATGGATCGATGTGAAATGAAACCCACCCCCCGGTTTTACTTAATCGGGAGGAGTTTTTGCTGACACTAACCGCACGTGATGTTGAGATTTTGGTGCCCCTGCCGTCCAATGAAGAGTTGAAGACTGTCCTAGATGAACATATTGCTAGATCGACCTGGACAAATCCTTTTCCTATTTCTATTTTCAGACTAGTTTCCACAAGTATTTATTTATTTATTCTGCCGATTATAAGGTTGCACTCAAGACAAGACCACAACCAACGGCCCGATGCCATCCACACGATCGTACAAGACACAAATTCCTCCACAAAAGAGAAATCCAACTCTGCAAAGAATGGCGGAGTTTGGTGCTTCTGCTTTGGGAGAGAAAAAAGTTAATGACGTCTTGACCGCCGGCTTCGGAACCACACGCCAACTCGCATCCTTAATGGTCCACCACCGTACGCGGTCACATCCCTCGCCGCCTCCAACGTTAACCTTTAAACGGGACACCGCATCCGTCCCGCGGACCAGGGGTCAGTTCGCTGACACTGATGTAGAAGTCGGCCATCCAACCGTAGCCAACCGTAGTCGCATATGTTCAGTTATATGTTGAAAGAAATTTAATGAAAGTAAACAAATTGTATGGATATTTAAACAAACCAAACGATACTCATTCATATTTGGATAATTTGTATATAAAACCGGATGATTTTTGATACACATAAAACATCACCCAACCACCACAACTAAGGTGCTTGTGGTGACTTTTACAATCTCAAGATCTGTCGGCACATCCTCTAGGAGGTGCTCATAGAGGTATAATGTGCGTGTGTGCGTTCATAGAGATAGAGATGAATGTGCATGCATATTGTGTACATTTGCGTTTGTACTGTGTTTCTAAAAAATATATTACATGTAGTGTGTTTTTTACACATTTCGAACCACTGTGTTGAAATTATATAGTCTATAAATTGTATATGTAAATTGTGGCACTCTAGAGGTGAGATCTTATGTCCGACACTTAGAGCATCTTCAATTGGACTGGGTTAATTTGACTCTTTCTATGTTCATGAACACATCTGGACATGTCCACGGATAGGAGCCAGCCGTGACTCGTTTGTCCACCCGAGCAACAGTGGGCCCCATATCCAAAATCTTATTTCCATGTATTCCCATGCACATAGATCATTCAAATGGTAGGAATAATTCAAGCAATAAAAATACCACACACTAATTCAATAATACATATTTCAAATTAAAAAAAATCAAAACTTCAAACATAAAACTAATGATTTACAACATGAATCCACATATGCTCCACAAGATAATTGAAGTTGTAAATGCACATGTTGATCTTGAAGTTGTCGATGCATCTCTAGAAAGTTGACAACATGCTCTACATCTTGTTACCCGAGCAAGACATGTACTCAAGGCCTCTCAAAATCAGAAGTATGATGAGAACAGTCACCCTCATCCTCCATAACCACGTTCAAGATCACGCACCAAAAAAAGGTACACAAGAAGTCATCACCTCCAACAATGTCTCGCAAGCTTAGAGCACTCCGAACTCCCTCTCCACATACTTCCTAACAGCTTCTTGCGCTTGTGCAAAGAGACATTTTGTTACCTTGGGGCTTGAGAATAGTCTTCATAAACTCGGCCCACCAAGGATAGATGCCACCTGCAAGGTAGTACACCATGGTGTAGTCATGTCCGTTGATGGCGTAATTGCAGGACGGGACATCCCATCACAAAGTCTCTTAAACAAAAGATCGCTGGGGCACATTGATGTCGTTCTAAGATCCTGGCATGTCAAATCCACAAGTATTTTGATGCCACCGCTGCTAAGTCTGATGGTGACATCTTTGGTATTACCTAGGTATTTCCCGCACAAACCTATCGGCCACTTCTGCCATTGCCACATCATGCAATCAACTGAACCGAGCATACTAGGAAAGCTTTCTGTTGCTCCAATTGCCAAATGTCTTTTTGTATCCTCGACAATAGGTTCTCTCAAGTACTTCGATCCAAACACCTTCACCACCATAAAGACAAATCTTACCATCACGTTGATGCATGTTCTCACTCCCATCCGAACAATCTCATCAACTACATCTCCAGTTATACCATATTTGTTTGAGGATGCTCATCATCATCAACCCTTCACTGTCGTCATCATTGATGCCCTCCGACAACAATTCAATGGACTCCTTGGACATGAACTCCTCAACATTCAGGGTGAACAAACTCATCCTCCAACGAATTGATCTTGTCCCTACAAATGTACCAAAAAAACTAAAAAGAAACTTGGACATTTCCTCGAACACATGGTGGGCAAGGTGTAGGGCGGGCGGAGTAGGACATACCAAGGCGGCGATCATGTTCAAGGAAGACGGGGGACAACAGCGGAGTTAGGGTAGAGGGTGGGCAGGGTGCGACATGGACGAGGACAGAGCAGAGAATAAGCGGGTGGGCCTGGGGGATGGGGTGAGGATCGATTTGGGACGATTTGGGATGGGTTCAATGTGTCGGGTCCAATGTGACAACAGGTCCAAACGCTTCAGTTCTGCTTCACATATGAGCTTGATTGTCCTATTAAAAGAAATGTTTGGATAATGTCTGAACTCTCCGTCTCCGGACAAATGGAGTAATTTGGAGAGGTCCAACTGAAAATGCTCTCACAACCGCCTCTCGACGAACGCTGCATGAGACAGGGCACCTAGGCGGTGCTGCTTGTTCCGCAACTCCTGCCGACGAGTCCGGTCCAAGGTTGCGGAGCGGGAGTGAGCGTCGTAGACGAAGTAGTCGAAGTAGTCGAACACGCGGAAGTAAATGACACAGAGAGATATGGAGGAGACCAGCTTTATTAATCAATGATCAGGGATTACAGTGATGTCTCCTCGTTGCTTTATATAGGGACTAGGGGGTCAAGGGATAAGTACCCACTTAACGTAAAGAGGGGAAACGGGAGGGGCTATCCCGAGCGAGTCGGCGCTAGCCGCCTCCACCATCGTGGTGGCCCCGGTTTCCCAACACTCCCCTTGGGTAATTATCCGTATATCCATGCCTCAAAACTCCGAAAAACCCAGTGGGAAAAAATATGGAGAAAGAGCACACAGTATACGTTGTTGTATTGCACGAATTGCCTCGTCAAAAACCTCGTGTGAGAAACATCAGGAAAACTCACTCAAGGGAAAAAGAGTACAATCCACTCAACCATCAAGTTGAGTACTCGATCATCGGGATTGAGATTTTAGCGACGAGTTTGTGAAGTTTCTCCCCATGAACCTTGCATCTCTCTAAGTCTCATCATACCGATTCCACGCACACACCTCTCTAAGGTTGATGCCGGTAATGATTTAGTGAACATATCAGCAAGATTGTCACAAGACTTAGTATGCAAAACTTTCACCTCATTCAACTGCTGCAGCTCATGTGCATAGAAGAACTTGGGACTAATATGCTTAGTGAGGTTACTCTTCACATAACCCATCTGGACTTGTGCAACACAAGCAGCATTATCTTCATAGATAATGGTAGGGGTTTGTACGGTGTTCAGCCCACATGTCTCCTGGATGTGGCAGATCATCCGCCGAAGCGATACACACTCTTTTGACGCTTCGAATAGTGCCATAATTTCCGAGTGGTTCGTGGAAGTCGACACAAGTGTTTGCTTGGACGATTTCCAGGAAAACGCAGTTCCACCACAAAGGAAAACATATCCAGTTTGCGATTTGCAATCATGCGGGTCCGATAGGTACCCAGCATCGGCATAGCCTATAATAGATAGGTCTTGATTCCTTTTATAAAACAGGCCAAGATCTTTGGTCCCTTGCAGGTAACCGAAGACGTCCTTGACACCTTTCCAATGTCTTTTGGTAGGTTCAGAACTGTACCTTGCAAGCAAACTGATGGCGAACGCTATGTCTGGCCGTGTACAGTTTGCGAGATACATGAGTGCTCCAACTGCACTCAGGTAAGGAAATTTTGGTCCCGGAGTTTCCTCCCCCTCTTCCTTTGGCCTGAACGGGTCCTTGTCTGGCTGTAAAGACCTCCCGACCATCGGGGTCTTAGAAGGATATGCCTTATCAAATCCAAATCTTTCCAACACCTTCTGGGTGTAGGCCGACTGGTGCACTAGAATCCCATCAGGGGAATGTTCAAGTTGCAGACCTAGACATAACTTGGTTTTACCCAAATCCTTCATCTCGAATTCCGTCATCAGGTAGGAACTCGCTTCCTCAATATCCTCAGGTGTACCGATTATGTTTAAATCATCCATGTACACCGAGATTATACAGAATCCATCTTGGGATCGCCGTATAGAAACACATGGGCAATCTTTATTGCTCGTGTAGCCCTTCTCGTGAAGGAAGTCGCTTAAGCGATTGTACCACATTCTACCAGATTGTCTGAGTCCGTACAGTGCCTTTTGAAGTTGAACACTATATAGACCCATGTTTGCTCTATCATGGTTCGAAACAGGGATACCTTCTGGAACCTTCATGTATATGTTTGAATCCAAGTTACCATACAAGTAAGCAGTGACAACATCCATTAGTTTCATTTTCAAGCCCTTGTTTACTGCCATCGAGATCAAGTATCTAAAGGTAACTCCATCCATGACCAGGGAATAAGTCTCCTCAAAATCAACACCTGGTCGTTGAGTGAACCCTTGAGCGACGAGCCTTGCTTTGTACCGTACTACCTTATTATTTTCATCTCTCTTCGAACAAAAACCCACCTATGGCCAACAGGGCGAATGTGGGGAGGAGTTCGACAAACTGGTCCGAACACCTTCCTTTTGTTGAGAGATAATAATTCGGCAGTAATTGCATGCTGCCAATCTTTCCAATCCAACCTTTTCTTGCAATCAGCGAGCGTGTTAGGCTCAGGGTCAAGATCTATGATTGAGGCAATTTTCATAGCAAAGTTGATGTTGACAATCACCGTTGCTCGGTTCAGAGACTCCCCCGTATAAATATAATTTATGGCCATTTCGTCATGGAGCGCATCTGGCGCAAACACTTGCTCTACCAAATTTCCCATTCTGGGAGCAAGGTCCTTTAGATTTCCCGCGCCGATGTGTGCACTCACATCTCCGCTGGGTGTTTCCCCTATGGGAAAGTTTAAGTCCAGAATTTCATGCACAGAATTTTCCGTACTTGTGCCAGGTCTCGACTGGCTCCCCGTTTCAATTTGGGGTACTTTGGCAACAGGCTGCGATAAATCTCTCTTATCCTTTTTCGTCAGGCGTCCCCGAGTACTTGGGATTTGAGAAGCCGGATTTCTCGTCCTTTAGGCCTTTGGATGGGAGCGTGTATACCATCATTTTTCTTCGGTATTTCAACCCTTTCCGGTGCATTGCACGCGTGCACATGCGATTTTGTCACAGTCTTTAAGTCACAAAAGTGGTCAGGCAGTTGATTTGCTAAAGACTGCAAATCTATTATCTTTTGGACTTCTCTCTCAGTCTCAGCAGTGCGCGGGTCATGAGCGTGGATCCCCGTGGCTTGCCACGTGATTTCTCGACTTTTAGCATCAAGGGGTTCATTCTCTCCCCTTAAAGTCGGGAAAAGATCCTCGTCAAAAATGCAATCAGCAAAATGAGCCATGTGATAGTCACCTGTCATGGGGTCCAGATACCTGATTATGGACACAGTCTCATAACCAACGTATATCCCCGACATACGGAGCGGGCCCATCGCCGATCGCTGAGGGGGTGGTATTGGTACATATACCTGGCAACCGAACCTACGGAGGTGGGAAATTTTCGGTGCCGACCCTTGCGCAAGTTGAACAGGAGAGTGGATGTTATAGGCCGACGGTCGAAAGTTGATGAGATTAGCTGCGTGTAACACCCTGTGGCCCCAACATGTAGTTGGCAAATTACAACCCTGAAGGAGCGGCCAGGCAATGAATTTAATTCTTTTAATCAATGCCTCGGCAAGTCCATTTTGTGTATGAACATGTGGTACCGAGTGCTCAACTTTGATTCCCATTGCCATGCAATAATCATCGAACGCCTTTGAAGTAAATTTTCCGGTGTTGTCCATTCGAATAGACTTTATACGATAATCCGGGAAATTATTCCTCATTTGTATGATCTGTGAGATCAATTTTGCAAAGGCATGATTTCGTGTTGACAGCAGGCAAACATTAGACCATTTAGAGGAAGCATCAATGAGCACCATAAAGTACCGAAACGGCCCCGTGAGGGGCTGAATTGGACCGCATATGTCCCCTTGGATACGTTCCAAGAACGCGGGGATTTCATCCCTCGCCTTGAGGGGCGATGGCCTAATGACTAACTTCCCCTTAGCGCATGTGGAGCACACGAAATCATCGGGATTCGGGAAGTTCTTCACGTTAACATTATGGTCATGCGAGTTGTTAATTATATTTCTCATCATCCTAAGTCCGGGGTGGCCTAACCTATTGTGCCAGAGGCAGAAGAGTTCAGAGCTTCTAAAGACGGTCTTGAGGGTAGTGTACACGGGCAGTGCTACTATCTTAGTGTAGTATAGCCCTGTGTCAAACGAAGGAAGCCTTTCGATAACATGTTTACCACCGGCATCCCGCTTTGTGATGAGTAGGCACTCCTTGCCATTTTCATCATCGGTCTCAGCATGGAAACCATTAGCGCGGATGTCTCTAAAGCTCAAAAGAGTACGAGTCGACTCCGGGTACAACAACGCATCATTAATGATCAAAGTTGTTCCCATAGGGAGTATAATAGTGGCTCGTCTGGAGCCAACTATGTGAGAGACGCAGCCGGCGATTGTCATAATACTTCCCAAAGATTTTTTAATGGACTCAAAATACTTAGTTTGTCGTAAAATGGTATGAGTGGTGGCACTATCGGCAAGGCACGTTTCCTCCATTCGGGCGCCACACGCGTTCTAAAATATGACATCTAATTAATGTAATGAGGAAGAAAATGCATTAAAGATAAATGCACTCATCTCAGAACATAACATGCTATCATGTATAAATAATGGAATAAATGAATAAATGTCATCCACTCGCCAAAGTAAAGAATAAGTTTATGCTCTCATAGAGCTTACAACCAAATCAAATTTATTCAATTTTATTGTATCAAATCACGGAATCGTGAGAAACAAAGAGGTATGCTAACTGGACTCGGTGAAGAAGCCATTCACTTCAGCCGCAATCTCCATACTAGTGAGCTGATCCTCCTTAGAAATCATCTTGGAGGCAGCATCAATGTCTAGTGGCGGCGCCGCCGCCGAGGCGACCATGTGGTCAACCTCCATGGCGACGTGGACGTCGGTAGAGATCGACAAAGCTGCCGCGATGGGCACCACGGGGGTCGCCTCTATGGGCGCAGCAGGGGGCGTAGCGATCATCACGTGTGCCGCCATGGGCGTCGGTGGTGCTCCCTCCTGAACCAAGGTGAGGTGTGTCTCACGCGCCTTCCGAGCCTTGTATGCTTCAACGACCTCCGGTGGTGCGCGGCACTGGCGGGAGAAATGCTCCACCGAGCCACAACGGAAGCAGTCATGAGGCCCCTGCCCTCCCTTGCGCGGCTTGTTCTGCTTAGCCGGGGCAGGAGGGTGAGGGCCCTTCTTCTTGCCCTTGCGGCTCCTCTTCTTCTGTTGAGGCTTGCGGACTTTGAAAGCGTTCACCTCCTGGCGAGAACTCCCCCCAAGTGGTTGCGCGACAAAGTTCTTTTTGAGAACCTCATCCTGCGCCTCCGCCACCTGGAGGACGTCAATCAACTCTGAATACCTCGTGTAGTTCCCCTGGCGGTAGTTCTGTGAGGACTGGACCGCGTCGGGGTGGAAAGTGGATAGGGTTTTCTCAATCTTCTGGGAGTCGGTAATCTCAGTACCACACAACCGAAGAGTCGTACAAATCTGGTGCATAGCCGAATTGTACTCCCCAACCATCTTGAAGTCCGCAAACCTCAGAAGGATCCACTCTGCCTCTGCACGTGGCTTCACAGTGTACTTCAGCCGCTCAAACCGCTGCTTAAGAGCGGTCCAGAGGCCAGAAGCACTGCGCTCAGCCATATACTCATCTTTCAGAGCAGGTGACAGGTGAGGAGGGAGAAAGTGCAGAGCCTGCGCATTCTCAGTTTCAAACTTGGGATCAGTGGCGGCCAGCTGGGCCCCCTTACCGATCGCCCTCGGGAGGGTTTTGCCCTGGAGAAAAATCTCGCAGTCCGAGGACCATGACAGGTAATTCAGCCCTGTCTGGGCCAACTCAGCAAACTCCTTGTGGACAATTCCGGCCATCTGCGATTTATGCAAAAATCATGAGATTACAGCAGGTAATCTTTTGCACAAAGCGATGTTGATAAACTTATTCAATAAAAAGACGTTCCAATATTTAAAACATGCTATTATATGACTTACTAAATGATTAAGAGTGCTAAACAATTAATCTACAGCAGTAAAATCATACAATAATATCATGTTACAAAAGATAGCATGTTAAGCGCATCTAGTGTGTGAAAACTAGCCCAAAAATTGGATTCCCGAGGCATTTTTAAGCCCCAAATATGCATTTCCAGCGAAAACAGACAGTTCCAGGGACTTATACGCAAAATATTACAGCAGGAATATAGTCGCATAAATCTACGGTACTGTGGGGGCTAAACGTAAAAATTCCCGCGCTAGAGCCGCAGCAACCCTTTTTTTTAAGTCCCACGGCCGCGGCCCATCCGGCCCAATAGCCAGCGGGCCGGCCCATGTGCTGCTCGGCCACACGCAGCGACGCTAGGGAAACCCTAGCGCCCGCATCGTTGGGCGCGGCGGCGGCTCGGCCACGCGGCTGGCGCCCCCGACGGTGGCCAAGGCCGGCCAGCGGGGCGGTGCGGCCAGAGGCGCGGGGCCAAGGAAGCAGCCGGCCACGGCGCGCGGCGGCCACGCCACCCGACGGCGACGGCCAGAGGCACGCGCGCTCGCGGCCACAGCGCGGCAGTCAGCGGGGCGCGGTGGCGCGTGGCCAGCACCTGGTGCGACCACGGCT
>NC_041387.1:495718140-495731148 GCF_002162155.2 Triticum dicoccoides
AGGCCGGCCTGCGGGGCGGCTGCGGCTGCGGCGTCAGGAGGACACGCCGTGGCGCGTGCGACCAGCAGGGTCGCGGCCGGCAGATGGCGACAGCGCGCGGCCAGCAGGGCCCGACGGCAACGACGGCGACATGACGCGGTGCTCGTGACGAGCGGCGTGGACAGCACAACGTCATCTGGTCGGTGTCGGAATCTCAAAACATCGTCGTGTTCATCGGAAACATCGACGGCGCGTGGCACAGCGGATGCGTTGCGGCGGTACCGTGATCATCTGGATCACGATCTGTACCGACTCCCGTATAATATAGTCAACAAGTCTCTCGTGATCAAAAAACATCGACATTGGTCGGCGACGTATTCGTCCGCTCAGTTTTTGGGAGAGAAATCCATACCATAGGTAGATGTATCCGAAAAATAGTCTAATCGCAAAAACGGAATCGTAGTAACGAAAGGAATCCATTTTTGCAAAGGTGGGGATCGGGTCTTATACCTCCGCGGGGTCGACGAAATCCTGCGTGATGCAGGCGTGACGCAGGCTTGACGGAGAGTTGATGGAGCGAAGCGTGCTGATAACGTATTCCGCAACTCCTGCCGGCGAGTCCGGTCCAAGGTTGCGGAGCGGGAGCGAGCGTCATAGACGAAGTAGTCTAAGTAGTCGAACACGTGAAAATAAATAACACATAGAGATATGGAAAAGACCAGCTTTATTAATCAATGATCAAGGTTCAACCAACCAGTAGACGCTAGCAGCGCACGGCACAGCGACGCGGTCGACGCGCAGCCGGGGGCAAAACAACGGAAGAAACCGCGAAAAGACACGTCCTTGCACCACCACGAGGATGGGCTCCCGCCACGATCACCACGGGACGATCATAGCTGGTAGCCAAGCGCCCGGCCACGCCAGCCCCATACCACCCCGGCTGACACTAACTGCACGTGATGTTGAGATTTTGGTGACGCCGCCGTACAATGAGGAGTTGAAGACTGTACTAAATGAACATGGCTAGATCGACCTGAATAAATCCTTTTTCCATTTTCAGGCAGTTTCCACCTTTTTTTAATTCATTTCTGCCGATTATAATAAGGTTGCACGTGAAAGCTTACCGGGGCATTTGTGCCTCCTGTGTCCATTTGGCTCTCGATCTCTTCTCTCGCTCTTTTCCAGAATTTTTCAGGTCTAATGGTTAGATACAAAAAATAAATCAGGGTAGCAAATTCAGCGAAAGAAATGCAATGCCTGGACCTATTACGAAAATGCGCCTGCAAATCGACAGTGACAAGGAAATAGTATAGAAGAAACTCTCATTTCGGACAAGGCGTGCAGCAGACGCAAGGGCGTGCATTGCCATCGCCGAATCTTTTCTTCCGTACTATACCTACCAGGCTACCACCTGCGGGCATATGCAAACAACAAATTGCTGGACCAGCTTGAGATAAACTCGAGTACAGTCATTAAATGAACCAAATTAATGTAGCTCATCCACTTGAGGAGTATGTTCTCATAGCAACATAAACCCGGCCAAAAAATTGAAGAATGAAGAAGAAAAAAATATCTATATTTGTTCATTCTGCCGGGTATCATTATGAAGTTTGCGGTTGCCAGAAGTTCAATTAGCTTGTTTTGCTGCTCTCCCCGTCCAGGTTTATTAGTCCCATTGTATTTCGTGTCGAACTTTGAATGTAAATTTAACTAACAAAATATATGTCTTGTTTATTAAAAATAATACATTTGAAACTTCTTTCAAATATACGAATCCAAATATATAGATTTTGTGGTTTATAACTCATATTTGGCTAATCAAATCTATGTTCAAAGTTTGACCAAAATACAAGGGGAACTTATAAACCCGATCTGAGGAAATACTATCCATTGTTTTGGTCAAAGAAGGCCTCGACAAGCCATCTATTGCCAGTGGGTGATTGCGAAAAATTCAACCCAAATATTACACATTAAGAAGAGCAAAAAGACGAGCAAGACATTTGGGCTACACCTAACTAATAACAAAAATAATGAACTATGCGCCTCGTCAAATCGGGATACAATGGTGTCGAGGCTTACCTTTACCCAAAGATCAACTTCATTCTCAATGGTTGGGAGGATATCCTGTGTTGGAAAATGGTTGAGAGGATATCAATGGTAGATTGTCACCGATGTATTGTCACCGGTGTTGGAAAATTCACCTTCCTAGAGGGAGGAGGAAGAACATCAAGGCAACCGCTTCTTCTTTTGCGTGTCCGTCATGTTTTCGCCCTAAAGTTGGAGATGCAACCACATGTTTCACGTCCATGAACTCAGCGGCCAATTCCCCGAATGGAAGTAACCCAATTTGGTCCAGAAGCCACCTTAGACTAAGGATGGCAATGGGTCGGGTTTGGATCGGGTTGAACAATATCAAATCCATATCCATATTCATGAAGACAGTCTTTGCCCACCGATGAAAAAAATCCGCGGGTGAAAAATTGTGTCCATGTCCAAATCCGATGGATATCCATACCCACTGGATATCCATTGGGTCCTCTCTAGACATATAAATAAGAAATAACACAATATTAACATAAGATCTCCCATTCTTCACTTTGTGGCATGCTAGGCTTCACTTATGGTAAATCAACCTCCACTAACAACATAAAATCATTTAGTATTTTTTTAACAGATGAGAATGATGAGTCAGTTAACAAGGAGATAAAAATAAGGGAAGGGCATTGGGGTATGTTACAGAGGGTATTGAATGTCAACTAATAAAAGTTATGATGGGGATTGTGTAATTTCTTTTGCATGTTTTGGATAACAAAGTGTAAAATTGCACTGGGACATGTAACTGTGGTGTAGGGATAGCCGATTTTTGTCCATTAAGTCATACTATCGGGTTGGGTTTGGATATACCCACGGGTACAAGATTATATCCATGCCTACCCACGAGCAATCGGGCCGGGTTTGGGCGCTGCCCATGGACAGAAAAGCATATCCAGACCCTATCCATTCGGGTCGGATATCCATGGATATCCATGTCCATGGATAAAATTGCCATCCTTACCTTAGACCATATTTCACACGAGGATCAATTCACCAAAGAGGCGCAACCCATCTCGTAGAAGCTCACTGTTAAACGGAAGTTATCCAAATATGCAAATGTCATGGGAGGGCCAGGGTCGGTCAAATCGTTTGTAGGTACATAAACAACTTGAATCAAAGTTATAGATGCTTTTTTATTATAAATAATTCTTTCTTGCAAGAGCCCATTAACAGTAGCTCGATAAACCACTCTGGAGGGCACTATCCCTAATAAAAAGAGGATAGCTTTGATCCCGCTTTAATAAAACGAAAGATATTATTGACAAATAAAAGCATGCATATTGCTTATTAACATCTTGGAGATTTTTTTTCATAGTTAGGGCGGTTAAACGAACTCTCATACGAGCTCCGAGTGGTTCATTCATTCGACCATAGACTAGAGCTACCTTTGATTCCTAAATTATTTTTTTCATCAATTACTCCTAGCTCACTGTTAATGGTAGATGCACCTTTTTCCACATGAAGAGTGGCCTAATGTTGGCTATTGGACAATAACTTCACACGAGAAGGTCAAGCCTTGTATGGTTTAAGATTTTTATGTCCGTTCTAATTAGTTAAATTTTCATTCATTTCACGTTTAATGGTCAAAGAAAAAAAAACTACCAAAGCACCTCACAGGATGCAACATCAAAGGCCAATCGTCCTCTCTATTTTTAAAAAAGAGACAAACATCAAATGCATCATCATAATATAGCTCAATAAATAGCACTACAGGACAACTCTGGCTTCATGATGACCACATGTCACGTGATGAGTACAACTCTAGTTCATTCAACAGAATGACACTACAAAGTTTGATTGTGTAGAAAATAACGAGTCCATTCAAACATGATGTAGGCCAAGTTATTTTGGCGGCTTCTCCTATAAGCCGCACTCTCCCCAACTTCTTCCATAGATCTAATATTCACGCAACCAAAAAAAATCAAGGAGAGGCGTAGAATAAAAGGGCATAATCTTTTTTGGTTCTGTGTGAGATGACCGTCAAGTTCCTCCAGGAAAATGTTGTGTAGGAAGCTCTTCCAGCCCTATCCCGTTACCATTCACAAGTGTCGAAACAACGTCTTAATTTGCAAATCTAAACCAAATATTCAAGCAAAGACACATGTGAAGTGTTAGTTTTCTCGAGTATCTGCTGCTCTAGAAAACTTTTGATACAAAATCCACACTTCAATATAATGACATGTGCATATTAAATGACACGTGTTGGCTGAGGTGTTAGGGCCCATTCGGGCTTTCAGTTTTTGCAAGGCTAGTCATAATGTGAAAATGTTCACTCAACCTTAGTCACGAGCAGTGAACTATCTAGTCAAGATATAGATATATATGTATGTGATGGACAAAATAACCTAATTTCATGCTCTAAATGTATACATGTCTATATCTTCTATTTCAACCTTATACACCCATTTATCCTTGTTGTATGTTCGAAAAACCAGACAATTCAGGTGCATTATTCATCCCTGCAGCACCTAAATAAACCTGTCACTCACGAAAAATGTCCTTGTGATGTAACTTGAATCAATAATTTTTGCCCGAAAAGGGAAGTTTAAGACATCTGTATGCATGCCATTCTACATGTGCCCAATTAAAATAATTGAAATCGTAACAAGTAAATACACAATTTAGAAGAGAGACAAAAAAAACACCATTTGCATGCATTTTATAGGCTGTTGCATCACCTAAGGCTGAGATATGCCTTTTCCTCTAAGCATTGTTTAGCATGACTTGATTTACCAAAATGAACGACCAAGGGAGGTAAGCCATTTGGCATTTGCATGTTAGTGGCACTGGTTCACATGCATGAGTCAACAACAAAACCACCAGCTGCCTATATGGTAGCATAGAAAACACTACACACATACAAAGTGTATGGATGAAGCGAAGGTCAAAAGAAAGCTGTTATTAGATTAAAAAAAGGCACACATATGTCAAGTACCCATTTTTAGACAACATTTGTCTTGGCCGACAAAACACTAAAGACTGGATTGGAAACTTACAACATCTGGCCAAACAAAGACTAACTGAAAATGAATAGAGGTATTGCATGCATTATATCCATGATTTAGCCGAAAATAGCATTAGCTTCGGGCAATTTGGCAAAGAGAAAAAAAGGTGAATACGAAAACATAACGAAACATATTCGATTAAAACCCCACAAAAACATATCCAATTAAACTAAGTATATTAGACATAACAAGTATTTAAAGAAACCAACCTTTTCCAAACATAAAATACATCTTTGTATTCTCACTATTAAATGAGAGTGGAATAAATTCGAGTTTCATATACAATATCTCAATAAAAACACAAGGTGGAATGTCATTTTAGCAGTTAGGTTGAGAGGTCTTGTAAGATGCTCCCTCCTAGCCGAACAGGACCGATGGTCTGTACTAGCTGTCACCGTAGAGGCCAAAATGGACAAAACTGGCCCTTATTTGAAGCTTCAACACAAAATGGCCCAAATCTGAATTTTTTTCACGAAATGGCCCCTTTTGCATGACGCCTGGGGCTAGGGCACGCGCCATGCTAGATAGCATGACGCCTCGGGTTAGGGCGTCATGCTATTTGGCATGGTGCCCTAGGCCGGGGCGCCATGCTACATGTCGCTATCATGATGTTGTTGCCCGGGGCGTCAATGTAAAAGAGGGCAATTTCACGAAATATTTTTAGATTGAGGTCATTTTGTGTTGAAGTTTCAGATAAAGGACAGATTTGTTCATTTTCACGGCCATAGTTGCTGTTAGCTGAAGCTATTTCCCTCGTATTTAATGACGTGATCTAAGCCGTCGATTTCGCAGCCGCATACAACCGTTGCGTCGATCACGGCCGTAGATGGTACGTTCTCCGCTTATAATTGCGGCCGCACCGCACAGTCCGCAGAGGCAGAGAGCAGCACGGAGGCAGGCAGGCAGGCAGGCAGGCGAGTCCTAGAGGGGCAGACGAGACGCCAAAAATAAGAAGCGGCGAAGGGGACGATCAAATCGGCAGAGAGAGGGAGGGAGGGGGAGGAGCGGAGGAGGCGGCTTCGACCCGCGCCGCGGTCCGGGGGGAGGCATGGAGGCGAACGGGCGCGGCGGGGACAATGACGCCGCGCGGGCGCCGCTCCTGGCGGGGCGGCGGAACTCGGTGGGGTCGATGCGCGGGGAGTTCGTGTCGCGGCTCCCCAAGAAGGTGCTCGACGCCGTCGACCCGGAGAGGCCGTCCCACGTCGACTTCTCCCGCTCCAAAGGCCTCCTGGAAGGTTCGGCAGGCCATCCTCCTGACCTCGCATTACTTCTTCTCTCCTTCCTTTTCTTGATTGATTGATTGATTCATCTGTACGTATTTGGCAAGCATTCTGCTGACGTTTGACTTCCGTCGTCGTCATGTTAGCAGCATGTTAGTTATCGGGGGAGTTGGCCCTTTTGTGGGTTTTCTTGTTAGAGTCTCGTCGGGTGAACTGGTGCTGATTGGCTGAATGGTTGGTGGCTGTGCTTGTGATTCTGGATTCCGGAATTCCATGGATAATTCGATGCTTTTTTGGTCATCACCTTCCCGTTATCATGGCGGTATTGCTGGGACCAAAGGAGGTGTTTATTATGTACTACTCGTAGTATTTTTTTGACAAACGTATCAGCTATCTTACTTTGTGATGGACACACGAGTTCTCTATGTTTCGGTGCTTTGTGGTTGTTTCCTATGCTTGCAACTTGTAAACTCGAGTTATGTTTGTGTACTGGGTGACATTTCCACCTTTCTCTTTTGTTGCCTTGGTCCTAGGCACCAGGCCATGCTGTTTAAGATTGGGCAAATATCCCTTCTGTGCCCGTTCTGGTCAATACTCGTTCGAATTATTTTAATTCTTTCTGGAAAAACACTTCAGGCATATAAAAATTAGCAGATGCAGTATGGCGTGGCGTGCCTCTGTTTACAGGTAACCTGCAACTGTATTGTGATTTTAGCTGTGCTAGCTAGCTAGCACATTGCTCATTTCCATTTTGTTGCCTGTAATCTCTACTGACTTGCCCAAATTTGTTCCTCTCTCTGGATCTTACGGAGTAGTTCAGATACCAAAACATCAAGACAAAACAATCACTTTTCAAAGGGAGGGAACATCTAGAATCTACAATAGCGGCCGGCGTTGGTTTTTAATACCAACATCTCTGTCAGGATGTTCTGCATCCGCTGATGTGCTCTTTTCTATGTGTATCTTTGTGGGAAACTGGAAAATTTGGACTTTTCTTCATTGAGATTATTTTTTCAAGGCTGGAGGAATGAGACTTGAACCTCGCAACCTTGTGCGCAATCCTACACCCCTGTTCTTGGATTTGATACTGAATGCGCACCTCTTTGAGACAGAACAGTGTTGCAAATTTTTAACCACATAAAATAAATTATTTGTGAGGTTCCATCGGCTGTACACTTTGATTCTTTAGTAGTTGTTGTGTTCTTTCTCTGTTTCTTTGAAACAAATGGGAGAGTTCTTTTTACTTCTATGAGTTGTTGGATCCAATCCAATCTTAGCTGTCTCAAGACTGTCCTTGTCTGTCCTTGTTGTTTCTTGGGACAAAAATAGATGTTGAACAGTGGGTGAGATTATCTCATTCATAGTCTGCTAAAAGAAAATTGCACCGTTCAAATTCATTATTTTCTGATACTATTCCTGTTTTTAACTTTTTAGCTGGTTTTGGTCCCATTTGTATTTGTTTTCCAGATGTTCCAATTTTTACCTGCCAGATATTTTTTACCTAGAAACCATTAGTACTCCCTCCGTCCCATAATATAAGAACGTTTTTGACACTAATGTAGTGTCAAAAACGCTCTTATATTATGGGACGGAGGGAGTATATTTTTACTGATAAGATAAGTATGCAAAGATGTGTATGCCGTAGCTTACTATGGTGGAATCGCAAGTATATCACATATGAACTATTCCTAATATTTCATAGTTATTTGATGGTTCCCCACAAAAGTGGTGGTATACGACCCAATCATTTTCTCTTTCTATATGCACAATATGAACTTTTTTATTAAGTTACTGATTTAGTGTGATTGCCTTTTGGGCTTATATAGGAGAGAAAGAATACTACGAGAAACAATTTGCCACCTTGAGATCCTTTGAAGAAGTTGACTCTATAGAAGAATCCAATGTAATAAGTGAAGAGGAAGAGCTCATGGAGCAAAGGCAGAGTGAATTTGCTATGAAGATATCAAATTATGCAAATGTTGTTCTCTTGGCGTTGAAGGTTGGTATTTCCCCTCTGTATTTAGTAAACTTGCTTAGACTCCTTTAGGTTCACTATGCAATTCATGCTCTCTCGTTTTCTTCAGATATATGCCACTGTTAAAAGTGGGTCAATTGCTATTGCTGCATCAACACTTGATTCATTGCTCGACCTCATGGCTGGTGGTATCCTTTGGTTCACACATCTCTCAATGAAGAGCATCAATGTCTACAAGTATCCCATTGGTAAACTGAGGGTGCAACCAGTAGGCATTATCATCTTCGCAGCTGTTATGGCTACTTTAGGTATGTTTTCTCAAGTCATGTCCTTGTTTACTTCTCGTTAGACTATTACCGCTGTCTTCAAATTTTAAAGGATAATTATTTTGCATTTTCAGGATTCCAAGTATTTCTTCAAGCAGTTGAAAAGCTGGTGGTGAACGTGACTCCAGATAAATTGTCCCCACCACAACTCATGTGGCTATATTCAATCATGATCTTTGCAACAGTAGTCAAGCTAGCCCTGTGGTTCTACTGCCGGACATCTGGTAACAACATAGTCCGCGCCTATGCTAAGGTTTATATCTGTTTCTCAATTTGACTAGATTCAAATGAACAAATGAACATAGTTTACCAGAAGTAATGGGCTATTTTTCACAGGATCATTATTTTGATGTGGTCACGAATGTTGTTGGTTTGGCTGCTGCTGTTCTCGGTGACATGTTCTACTGGTGGATTGACCCAGTTGGTGCAATCGTCCTTGCAGTCTATACAATTACAAACTGGTCTGGAACAGTGTGGGAAAATGCAGGTTTGCAGTACTTGCTATAACATTAAAATTTGACATATGAAACACCAATTTCAGTATATAAATAATCTGATGCCACAAGAAAATGTTTCGTACAAGAACATCTGTTAGGACAAATTGATTGTAGGCCTACTGGACGTGGATGTCTCAAAGACTCAAACAGTATGAAACATGTTATTTTATTATATAAAGTTGAAGAATCAGGCCCTCCCATCGATTTCCATTGAAGAAACCTCCAACAGTTTTAACATAGTATTTTTTATATAATTAATTAATAGAAATACATAACTTGAATCCACTGATTACTCTCACAGATTTAGGACTGATATATAAGTAAAATTGCTGCATGTTACAGTTTACAGATGACGCTAGCCTGACATTTGGTTATTTATTAACACATATTGGTATCCTTGATGCAGTATCACTAGTAGGTGAATCAGCTCCTCCGGAAATGCTGCAGAAGTTGACATACCTAGCTATCAGACATGACCCTCAAATTAAGCGTGTTGATACAGTTCGGGCATACACCTTTGGGGTGCTTTACTTTGTTGAGGTTAGTATATCCTGCATCTATTTCCGTTATTTTTCATGCTCTTCTTTTAAGTGAATATATATTCCCTTCCCTGCAATATTAACCAAGATATTTGTACTATATCACGCATCTGTTTGAGACCCTGGGTGGCGGGTGCTGCACTGATTCTAAGTGAACACTTATTACTGCTTTATTTATTACCATGTGCTTTCCATAGCATTTGTTGGAAGTAGTAATTGACACAATACTGCATAAACAAATGAGATGTGCACGGTGGGTTAAGAGCTGGATTCAGTAGCTTCATACATACAAATAGTACAGAACATTTAAGTACTTGTATGAACTTCACAACTCATGCTATCAGTGGACTGGCAGGTCGATATTGAGCTCCCGGAGGACTTGCCACTCAAGGAGGCGCATGCCATTGGAGAATCGCTCCAGATAAAGATCGAAGAACTTCCAGAAGTTGAACGGGCATTCGTTCACCTTGATTTCGAGTGTGACCACAAGCCAGAGCACTCGATCCTCAGCAAGCTTCCTAGCAGCCAGCCGTGATTACCATCTGAATTCACCGTGGAAAACACAAGATGTTGGCTATTTTGCTTGCCGTGCAGGATTCACTACAGTACATGGTGTCTTGCGTTATATGGAAGGGCTGAAGTTGAGCTAGGCATTGTTGGCCATCTAAATGAGATAAGAACCAGCGTTGGAGACTGTATAGACTTGTTTTGCGGAGCCCTCTAAGTGTCATGTTTCAAGTAAAAGTAGGTTACTTTTGCTTCTTGAAGCTGTCATTGTTTGTCTGCCAGGAGGGCTGCAATGTGGAAACGTTTGCCACAAAAAGAAAGCAAGCGGTTTCTATGTGCTCAAAGTCAGTTTTGTGAACTTAGTATGCCGCTTGAGAAACCCTGTTGGCTAGGGTCGTAAGGAGCGAGCTAGCCCACCCGGGCTCGAGTCCTAAGTGGACCGTGGTGCTTAGAGATTTCTGCTATAAAACTATGACTCCAAGGGTTAGTTTTGAATGATTTGTTTTAGTATGCCGCTTTTTTACCTGTGTGGTTTACTCTGAAAAAAAAACATTTGAAAAATGATACACTAACTTCGTTTATGGGCCATGTTTTAGACCTTTACATGGTATACAACATGTTTTTATGAAAATTTGTATGTTTGCGAAATTTTCCTCAACTTATACTTTATGAGTATCTCGCATGACACATACTGTATAACACTATTTTCACCTAACTAATGTGAATATTTTTTATAATGTGAATATTTTTTATATATTAGCGCTCGATGTTTGCAAGTTTGTACACTTGCTATAAAATCATCTATTTACGGCTCAACTATACTAATCTATGCATTGGTCCACTTTTTATTGACAGTAATCTATTCGTTTATTTAAAAGGACATTAATCTATTCGTTGGTACTTCACAGCTAGCGAAGGTCCCCAACGGGTGCGGGTTTTTTTTTTGAGTCTAAACACACTTTATTAATCATAAAAGTTCATAGGAATACATATGAATATCTGGTGGGTAAGCCACATATGGCGTCCATAATCTAGTCCAAAAGCGTATTTAGCAAGGCTATGTGCCTCGATGTTTGTCGATCTATCCTCAAAGATGAAGGTGCATTGATCAAAGTCCCTTGTCGACTCATTAATCTCCTTGATTGTACTAGCATACAGTCCTCCTGTTCCCTAATCACTCCTTGGCAGTCTGAAGCAATAACAACCCGGGAGATATGCAAGCCCGACGCTAGAGCAAGCGCCTCTCGACACGCCAAAGCATCCAGAGTAGTAGGATTCACCACTCCTGGTGTCTTGATCACCGAGGCTCTTAAGAATCATGCGGCTATGTGCCGCTTACTGCAAGACACACGGCTGCCTCCCCTAAAGGGCCCAGTGGTGGGCCGGCCCAGCAAGACATAGGTCATCATGCTGATGTCACTCGTTTTCCCCACTTTTCCCCTTTATTTATATTTAAAATGCAGATACATCAATAACTTGAATTTACTTAAGATTTTTTAAACCACGAATTTGAAATTGTTAATATAGAATAAAATTTTTATTAGCACAATATTAAAAATTCTTGATAACTTTCAGAAAAAATGTTTGTGGCAATGAAAAATTGTTCCCCGTTTCAAAAAAAATGGGTGTGACGTTTTTAAAACATGTGTGTGCAATTGTAAAAACAATATCTGTGTCATGTAAAAAGGAATTTGCAATATTAAAAGATGTACGTGACATTTTATATACAATGTAAAAAGTGCCATGTAGGTTAAAAAAGGTTTACTTCCATTAAAAAGATATACATGTTTCCAAAAAAATGTCCGTTAAATTTTCAAAATAATTATACAATGTGAAAAAAATGTCTGCATCATCAAAAAAAGTTTATTGCCACTATAAAATGTACAATATGTATTTGGAAAATGTAGCCCTGTATTAAATTTTTTCAAAATATGCATTAAAAAAGTGTACAACATGTATCTTAAAAAAGTTATCGTGTATTCAGAAATTTTATAAAACATGTATTCATAAAAATGTACATCATGTATCTAAAAAAAGGCCAGCATGACATAAAAATGTTTCATGTTTGCTCTAAAAGAATACTTTGTGTACTGAGAAAAAGTAGAAATGGATTGAAAAGAAGTAAACAAAGAAACGCCGACAAAGAAACAAAAAGAAAAGTAAAAGGTAACCAAACAAAAACCAAGAAAACCAAGAAAGAAACAAATAAAATCAAACTATGATGAAGAAAGAAAAACCAAAAAAAGAAAGAAACCAAAGTAAAATAAACAAGGAAACAAAAGCCAAAGAAAACTGATGATAAAACAAATAAACTAGAGAAAAAACAAAATAAAAGAAAAAACAAACTAAGAAAAACTAGGGCAGAGGGAACCTAGAACGTGATACGAGTGGCAAACGAGCAGCCGCGCTCATGGGCCAGCCCGCTAATTGTCGCCCTTAGGCGATTCCTATAGAAATCTGTGCGGGTGACATATAACATTTGCGTACTCCAACCAACGGTTACCCCTTGTGAGGTTCCCACAAAGGGTCATTCTTTCTTGAGAAGCACAACCTATGCTTCCCGTCGAAAGGTGAAAAGTGCAACCATGCGTTTGGGCTCTGTATGTTTTCTTCCTTTTTTTTGCTAATTTTTATTTTTTTATTATTTTATTATTTCTTTTTTTAGCAAAAAAAGTGTTGAAGCCTATTAACATGAGATCTAGTTTTAAAGATCTCAACCCAAAAAATCTAACGATGAAATCAATTTGATATTTGGACTCATTGTTTAAAAGATAAAATGTTTTAAATAAACGAATCTCTGGAAAAAAACTTCAAGGTTGCCACAAGTGATGCATACGTTGTGTGTTATTTGTCAGCACTTGAGAAG
>NC_041387.1:495731565-495742413 GCF_002162155.2 Triticum dicoccoides
AGCTGTGTGGCTTGGTCAAGGATCTTCTTATGTAGAGCGATTACTACCTTTGAATTGTAACCCTATCAATATGGAATAAAATACCCTTTTACCTTGAAAAAAATAGATTCTTTTCTTAGGGGTTACCGCCACTTTATTAATCACGAATCAAACAGATTCTTTTGTGTGTGAAGAAAACACGCTGCTCACATTTTCTCGTTTCAGCCCATGATCCGAAATGGTCCAGGTACTGAAAGAAGATTCGGCTCGTTAAGCAGAAGCATACCAACGGTGAGCAGTAAACCAGACCTACTAGATGAGACGTCAGGATTCAACTCATCATCATCAAAAAAAAAAAAAGACGACACGTCAGGATCGACCGTGCCGGACGTTTCCAAATTGCAGTGCTACACGTCAACTAGGTCGAGATCTCTGCCATGTGAGGTTTTGGCCTAGACAGAGTAAAGATCAGCTTGATGCCAGGCTAGTGTATGTTTTTTCCTCCCCGAATAAAGAAACAAAGAGAGAGTGATGATACGAAAACATGTGGCCCGTACGCGAAACAAGGATCCAGCACATGGCCTTTGGACTGGACACGCATTCGAATTGAAGAGATACATATGCGTATACGTACGTACGTGCCCCTCGCTTCCAGATGCCTGCGTACGAAATCCGTGCGACGGAGATATTCTTTCATGCGATGGTTCATAGAAGCATTTCTCCTCATCCTCATAAATAAAAACACGGAGCAACTTATGGCAACGTTGTGGTTGCTGTGAAGTACTCCCTCTGTAAACTAATATAAAAATATTTAAAACACTAAAATAGTGATGTAAATGTTTTTATATTAGTTTACGGAGAAAATACGATAGTTAACTGGACTGTACCGTGGCTTTCGTGGTGGAGTTTTGAGACGGTCATGCTGTGTTTCCATCATCTTCACTCCATATCTTGTGGTACTAGCAAATTTTAGAACACGGCGATATTACCATTGGTGTCGCTTTGCTGATCGCTAACGAGACAGTGTCATCACTCCTGTGCCATGTCCTAGGCCATCTACAGTCAGGATCAACTAAGAGCATCCATAGCCGCACCTCAAACCGGCCTTAAACGTCCGGGCAGTCTGCCTGATCACTAACCGTTCATAATTTTTTAACCCAAACAAACATCTCAAGCGGGCCACAAATACTCGAGCTGAGCGACACCCCACATATCCAGCCTAAAAATGAGGCGGATATGGGATGACCCGGGCACGTCCGGACGCGTCCGCCTGACAAGCCCGACCCATCATCGACCTCACGGTTGTCCCACAAAAAACCTCATCCGGCT
This sequence comes from Triticum dicoccoides, assembly GCF_002162155.2. Lineage (NCBI taxonomy): Eukaryota > Viridiplantae > Streptophyta > Magnoliopsida > Poales > Poaceae > Triticum > Triticum dicoccoides. The sequence goes on from NC_041387.1 coordinate 495,732,874, forward strand.
CACCGCTCTAAAACCCTATCTCACTCACTCTCCTTTCTCGCGCTGTCCTCTCCTCTCCCCGCACTGTTTCGATCGAATCCGGCGCAATATCGAGCTCCGGCAGCCACTCCGACTCCGAGCTGGATCCGGACTACTAGCTTGCCCTCCGCGTCGCCTTGGAGCGGTCCAAGGTGGAGACCGGGGGCAGCTCCGGGATATGCAGCCTCCCCGCAGACGCAGCTTCCCCGCCGACGCAGCTCGAACGCCGGCGCTGGCCCTTCCCGGCCGTGTGCAGCTCAGACAGGTGGCCTGCGCAATCCGCAGCCTCCTCTACACTGTTCCCTGCCCACGTCGACTGCTGCTCCCCCACGCGGGGAGCGATGGGTGCTTGTGCCCGCCCCGCCGGCCCGGACGCGCACGCCGGAATCAGAGGCGCGTGCTGCCCGCCGCGAGCGACAACGGCAAAGGGAGAGGAGGGAGGCGGAGCAGTCCGTGCGCCGCCACCAGGGGATGGAGGCGGAGCCTAATGAGGACTCGCGGCTCCTCGAATGGGTCTACTGCCGGTCGCTTATGACCGCGGAGACTGACGCGCGGCGGCTCCACCGGAAGAACGCCAAGGTGCTCCGGATTGTCAACGAGTAGTCCGAGCGCGAGGCGGCGGAGGTACCAGCGGAGGCGGCTCGTCTTGCGAAGCTAAAGTGGCAGCAGGACAGGGAGGTCCGGCGGCTAAAAGGGCTCGTCATCCTCTCTTGACTCCTCCGAAGATGATGACGACCACGGCTCCTCGTCGGATGACTCAGACGATCTGCCAACAGCCGCCTACGCCTACAGATGCGCCGGCAACCGGGAGGGCAAAGGGCCGGCGAGGAAGTGGTGAATCTTCGTCGTCTCCGTCTTCAATTTCAAATTTTGTAATCTAGTTTAAATTTGTTCGTCGTTTATGTGAATTATGTGAACTGTGGCGATCTTTTGGACATCCATCGGCGATCTTTTGGTGACTGGGATGTGCATTCCTGTGTCTGATTCTATATTTGTGTGATGTACGTTGTTTTTATCTATGTTGCATGCTAGTATGGATATGAGGGACCGGGTATGAGATATACGAATGTGGATGACAGGATTTGAAGAGTGCCCGGTTAGTGCCCGCGGATGCGCCCGGGTGCGTCCGCGGGCGTTTGAGGGACCGGATTTGTCAAGTCCAGCTTTAGATGCTCTAATTTGGAGCTCTATGTGCCCGCGGGTGTGTCTAGCCGTGTCTGCCGGCATTGTCCGGAAAGTACCCAAATTTGAGGAGTGTAGGGTTTGGGAGGAAGCGGAGGAGACGATGAGAGCGGAGGATACGAGTGTGAATTGAGGTGAAACTAGTGTTCATCGGATGGGATGGTTTTTTTGAGCGCCGTGGGCCCTAGCAGGCTGATTCAACGTGGCGCCTGCGTACAAGTGTCCCATCGCCCCATATATAGGCGGCCGGATATTGGGTTGCTGGTTAGTCCGCACAATTTGAACCGAATTTAAAGCGCCTGATTGGTGCCGCTTTTACGTGCAACTCGTCCTGGCATTTGATACGAGTATCGTACGGATATAAATGCTCTTAGAGCATCCACAACCAAGCGCTCTATATCCATCTCATATGCCCGGGCAGGCCGTCCGATCACTGACCGGTCACAAAAAACCGACCCACCAAAGCTCTCAACTGGGCCTCAAACGCTCGGCCTGACTGGTACCCCTCATATCCGTCCCAAATGTAGGATGGATATGAGGTGGCCCGGGCACGCTCGAGCGCATCCTCCACATCATCCCGGCCTGCCGCTGGCCCGACCCCACAAAAACCCCCGTTCAGCAAAAACCCTACCTCACTGCGCTCCGCTCCGCTCCCCTACCCTATGCTCCCATTTCCCCAATCCGCCAAATCCATAGCGCCGGCGAGCGTGTCCAGCACCGACAGCCACTCCGGCAGCAGCTCAAGAGATGAGGAGTTGGAGCTACATATCGCGCTCGAGCGCTCGGGGGTCGATACGGGCGACAACTCCAGGTCCGATGCGATGCCACCTGTCGCTCGTCGCCGTAGCGCCGATGCCGGCGTCGACCCTTCCCGCCCCGCACGCGGATCTCTGAGGCTTGCCTGATCTGCTTCTCCCGCCCGACGGCCTCCTCCACCTCTGGTCGCTGCTCCGCGTGGGCAGCACTGGGTTCTAGTGCCCTCTCCACCGACCTCGCGGATGCGGACTCCAAAGTCAGAGGCACATGCCGCCTGCTACGAGAGGCAGAGGGCAAGGGAGATGGCGGGCGGGTCCGACGCGTCTGCGCAGTCCACCCTCCGCCGCTGGGTGCCCTGCGAGGAGGACCGTCTCCTCAAGTGGGTGCGCCGCCGCTCATTGACTAAGGCAGAGATGAAGGCCCGACGGCTCCAGAGGATCAACCCCAAGCAGCTCGGCTCGACATTGAGCAATACGAGTGGGAGGCGGCGGAGGCAGCAGCAGAGGTAGCAAGGGTGGCCAAGCTCAAGCGCAAGCAGAGACCGCGTCGTCCGGCGCTTGCAAGGCTACATCGTCATCTCCGATTCCTCCTCTGATGACGGGTCTGATAGCTCCGACGTGGACCCACCTCCTACCGCGGACTCCTACAGCAGCCCTGGCAACCGAAAGGGCAAAGGGCCGGCGAGGAAGTGGTGAAGCTGCCCTCTCCTGTTTATAATCTAGTTGTAGTATGTAGTTACAATCTACTGGATCGTTGAACTGTGTGACTTGCCTCTTTGGTGATCTTTTGGGTGATGTTTATGTGAATTATGCCCATTTGATACCAGTTTATATGTTCGTTTCCTATCGATTTTGATTGTTCTATGATCTACGTAATGGTTGCATGAATATATATGGATATAGGTTTCAAAATACTCCCTCCATTTACTTATACAAGACCACTATGGAATATATATTTTGCATCTATACAAGGCCACAAACAGTAATCGAGGCAAAAATTAATGATGTTTCCTCGTACTAGCAACTTATTTAATACTTGCATGCATGTAGCCATAATGACACTTAGCTACTTCCTTCCTTCAGTTTTCTTGCATGCATGTGGTGTATTAAATGATCCTAGTAAACGAGAAAGAAAGTTGGGTTGCAAAACATGTATTAAATTTTACCTTGGTACCTGTAATTTGAGTTTGTGGCTTTGTATATAAAAATGGAGGGAGTAGAAGATACGCGGGTGCGGAGACCCAGATTTAAGGAGTGTCTGATTGGTGTGCACGGACGTGCGCGAGTGCGTCCACGAACGTATAGGGGCCAAATTTTCCGGGGCTGTGGATGCTCTTACATGGTAGTATAAGAGCATCGCCAGCCGCGCCCCCAACAAGCCCTCTCCAGGCAATTTTTCCGCGTCGGCGCCGAAAAAACACCCCAGTCGCGCCCCAAGACACCGAATTCCGCCGGCTAGGCCCATTTTTGGGCCCGACGATCGCAGGGCAAACCCAACGCACTAGGGGGCGCTCGGGGTCTCCGGCGCAAGGGAAAAGCGCACCTGGGGCCACACTGCCAGGCAAAAAGTCAAGCCAACCGTCCAGATTCGCCTTCCCCCCCCATGCTCGGCCGCCGCCCTGCCGATCCCAGCGCCATCCACCACCCACCACACCTACATAGGCCATTCCCCACCGAAAAAGAGAAGAGGTGTCGCCGATGCAGCCTCTCCACTGCTGTCCGGGCGGCTTTTCCGGCCGCGTAGGGGCTGTACACCGGCGGGTGTGCGCCCACCTCGCCCGCAAGGTGTTTTGTGATTTTTCTGCCCGGCCCGGCGATGGACTCGGACGACGAGGATGCGCTCGTGGAGTTGCTGGAGGAGGAAGCCGAAGCCGGCGTCCAGCAGCAGGAGCATCTCATGGTGCTCGGCGCCCTCGTCGGCCTGCTCACGAGCAATGAAAAGCCGCGGTGAGGTGGCTCGGCGCTGGGGCGGTGAAAGCAAAGCACCGACATCATCTGGAAGGCTACTGAAAGATCGTGGATGTCGCCTAGATGGGGGGGGGGGTGAATAGGTGCTTTAAAATAATTACGGTTTAGGCTTGAACAAATGTGGAATAAACCTAGCGGTTAATTTGTCAAGCACAAAACATACAACAACTAGGCTCACCTATGTGCACCAACAGCTTATGCTAAGCAAGATAAACTACTAGGTGATAGCAAGATATATGACAAGAAACAATATGGCTATCACAAAGTAAAGTGCATAAGTAAAGGGCTAGGGTAGGAGATAACCGAGGCATGCGGAGACGACGATGTATCCCGAAGTTCACACTCTTGCGGATGCTAATCTTTGTTTGGAGCGGTGTGAAGGCACAATGCTCCCCAAGAAGCCACTAGGGCCACCGTAATCTCCTCACGCCCTCGCACAATGCAAGATGACGTGATTCCACTAAGGGACCCTTGAGGGCGGTCAGCGAACACGTACAAATAGCAACCCTTAGGGGCGGTCACCGAACCCGTACACTTTGGCAACCCTTGGGGGCGGTCACCGAAACCCGTCAAATTTCTCTGGATGATCTCCACAACCTAATTGGAGACCCCGACGCTTGCCCGGAGCTTTACACCACAATGATTTAGCTCCAAACACCACCAACCGTCTCAAAGCACCCAAGAGGAACAAGCTCAAGGGTACCAAGCACACAAGAGTAATAAGCTTCTCAACTTGTAACTTCCACGTATCATCGTGGATAACTCAAACCTATGCACCAAATGCAATGGCAAGGGCACACGGAGTGCCCAAGTCCTTCTCTACCAAATCCCACCAAAGTAACTAATGATAGGGAGGAAAGTGGGAGGAAGAACAAGAAGGAGAACACCAAGAACTCCAAGATCTAGATCCAAGGGGTTTCCCTCACATAGAGGAGAAAGTGATTAGTGGAAATGTGGGTCTAGATCTCCTCTCTCTTTTCCCCCCAAAACTAGCAAGAATCCATGAAGGGATTGAGAGATAGCAAGCTCGAAGAAGGTCAACAATGGGGGAAGAACACGAGCTCAAATGATAAGGTTCAATGGGGAAGAAGACCCCCTTTTATAGGTCCCCAAGAATCTGCCCGTTATGTGCAGAAAACTATAAGACCGGTACAACCGGTGCATGAACTGGTACAACCGGTCAAAGTAGAGGAAAAACCAACCTGTAGGAAAAAGGCCTAAGCGGTACAACAGCACGGGGAACCGATAGTACTGGTTAAACTAAACTAACTGGTACAACCGGTCAACAACCGCCCAAGAACCGCTCCAAAACAGAAACTAGTCCAGTGGTAGAGCGGTACATGGCCGACACAACCTTCAGACCAATTCTGAAGCGGTACAACCGCTTCAAACACCGGCTGTATCGGTCAACCGGTACAACCACTCTAAGGGGCGGTACAACCTCTCTATGTAAAATAGGTAAGATCAAAATATCACGCCCAATATGCGACCCTATCCAAAAGGAACTCGAAGGTCCCACCAAGGATAGACCCGCATATTGAAACGCTTTTGCAAGGTGGATATCATTACATCAACATTACATAATAGATGGGGATACATACATAAGGCATACAATGCCACACGAATACAACATCACAATATATCAGAGCATCATCCGACTACGGATGAATCACAAACAGAAACTCAAACGACATCCACCCTGCTAGCCCAGGCTGCCGACCTGGAACCTATCCCCTGATCGAAGAAGTAGAAGAAGAACTCAACGCAAGCAAGCATCGCTCTCGCGTCATGATCATCGCATAACCTGTACCTGCAACTGTTGTTGTAGTAATCTGTGAGCCACGAGGACTCAGCAATCCCATTACCATGGGTATCAAGACTAGCAAAGCTTAAAGGGAAAGGAAGGGGTAAAATGGTGAGGCTGCAGCAGCGACTAAGCATATATGGTGGCTAACATACGCAAATAAGAGCGGGAAGAGAGCAAGCGGAACGGTCGTCAACTAGTAATGATCAAGAAGTGATCCTGAACTCCTACTTACGTCAAACATCACCCAGAAACCGTGTTCACTTCCCGGACTCCGCCGAGAAGAGACCATCACGGCTACACACACGGTTGATGCGTTTTAATTCGGATCTGGTGTCAAGTTATCTACAACCGGACATTAACAAATTCCCATCTGCCTATAACCGCAGGCACGGCTTTCGAAAGATTATACCCTGTAGGGGTGTCCCAACTTAGCCCATGACAAGCTCTCGCGATCAACGAAGGAATAGACCTTCTCCCAGGAAGACCCGATCAGACTCGGAATCCCGGTTTACAAGACATTTCGACAATGGTAAAACAAGTCCAGCAAAGTCGCCCGATGCGCCGACAATCCCAATAGGAGCTGCACATATCTTGTTCTCAGGGCAACACCGGATGAGACTAGCTACGAGTAAAACCAACCCTCAAGTTGCCCCGAGGTGGCCCCGCAGGCAACTCAGTTCGGACCAACACTTAGAAAAGCACTGGCCCGGGGGGGCTAAAATAAAGATGACCCTTGGGTTGGCCGACCCAAGGGAAAGGGTAGGTGGTGGTAAGGCAAATGGTAAAACCAAGGTTGGGCCTTGCTGGAGGAGTTTTATTCAAAGCGAACTGTCAAGGGGGTCCCATAAATCACCCGACCGCATAAGGAACGCAAAATCCGGGAACATAACACCGGTATGACGGAAACTAGGGCGGCAAGAGTGGAACAAAGCACCAGGCAAAAGGCCGAGTCTTCCACCCTTTACCAAGTATATAGATGCATTAATAATATAAGAGATATTGTGATATCCCAACCAAAATCCTGTCCACCATGGAACAATCTTCAACTTCACCTGCAACTAGCAACGCTATAAGAGGGGCTGAGCAAAGCGGTAACATAGCCAATCAATGGTTTGCATAGGAAAGGTGTCAAAGATTAGAGGTTCATGGCAATATGGGAGGCTTGATGAGCAAAAGATAGGTAACGCAGCATAGCGATAGAACGAAGCAACTAGCATAGCAATGATAGTAGTGAGATCCAGGGTAGCGGTCATCTTGCCTGAAATCCTGCAAGGAAGAAGAACGAGTCCATGAAGAAGACGAACGGATGAAGCCACGAAGACGAACCAAGCGTAGACGAATGAATCCTCACGATCGCAAGGAAACATGAACTAACAAGAAGAAGCACACAACAAGGTAAACACACCACACATGAACAAGGCATGATGCACGAACAAGCATGATGCATGACAAGACTACATGAAGCTACTCATGGCAAGAGATGATGCAAACAAGAGCAACACATCCAGGCAAGTTTAAATGAGGCCGGGAACAACATATAACAATTCCGGTAAGTCCTCATATGCATATTTCGAAATTGGTCCAGATCTGAATAAACCTTATGTTCAAGTTGTTAAACAGCAAGTTTAAGATGCACAAAGATGATCTACACGAGATTCTAGTCAAGTTACATATAAAGTTCATTTAGTTCGGAGCTACGGTCTAGAAGATATGAGTAAAACAAGTTAAACATGGCATTGATGCAAAATGCACTCAAACATCAAGCAAACACCTCAAAACAAGGATGCAACATGATAATATGAAACTACAAGCAATTCTAAGCAAGTTTCATATAGAGCACACAAGTTTAAAGGACAAGCTGTCCAAAACAGCAACTAGGCATATTGCAAGCATCAAAACAACATGCTACAGCATCTCAACATGAAAACAAAAGACATGGTCATGATGTACAGGTAAAGCATTACAAAATATGAACACTGAGCTAACTCCAAAAATCACTAGAATATGCTCAAACACACATGGTAAGATTGCAAGTTATAACAATTTCAGACTTTGCAGAAAATAACATCACGATGCAATGTTTAGAGCTATCAAACAACATGTTACAGGAACTTACAATAGCAAAACAAGACATGGAATGATTCTACTCAAAGCATAGATCAAAAGACCCTTACTGACCATAAGCCAAAAAGAATCAAAAAATATGATGGCACCCACGTAAACATAGCAAGTTATATTACAGATTCATACATGGCAGAAACAGAATTATGAAGGCATGTAAATGAGCTTGTGCAACTCACTACAGAGCAATACATGGCATGGCAAGGCACCCAACAGTAAGAAGGCATGTTTGTGAAGCTAAGAATGACAATAGCAAGGTCATAGGGTGCATGGAACACTAACAAAACACATGGGAACAAGTGAACTTAATGTAAACAGGCTGACAGCAACATTATGAAGCAACTTTGAAGCAAGATATGAACAAGCTACAGCAACCTATAATTGTAACCAGGGGCATGGATGGATAGAGGATGATATGTAGATCAAAACATGTTTATAGAACATCTCCAGATTATGCATAGAATGATTAGTAGCAACATGTTTATATAGCATCACGAAATAACAGATTCAGCCTAGCAAAACAGCAACATCATGAACCCTACTTAACAAGCTCGATACACTCACCACAAGTCATTGCATGACAAGATAAGCATATCATCATCAAGAAGACATGCTTGTGTAACCAACCAAGGCAAGAACAAGTTCATAGCATGCACGGATCCACTACAACAAGCTTGGCCAAATTGAATAACATGTAAACAATCTGCCAGGAAACATTTTGAAGCAAAAGTAGAGCACGAAAATGACATACTAGACTACTCCATAATTGCAACAAAGGGCATGAATGGATAGACAATAACCTCATGTTCAAAACACCCTTACTGAAGTATCTCAAAATATGCATGGATCTCTCTGTAGCATCAAGTTTACATGGCATGAAAATTACAGCAGAACAGAAACTAAAAACAGCATTAACACGAAGCCTAGTTTGCATGCTTGTGCTAGTCACCACATTGATCACAAAAATACATAGTAAGCACCTCTGTAGAGAAGATATGGCATAGTTCAAAACACATGAGACATCAACCTCATAGGATGCACACATCAATCATGGAAAAAATGACAAAAGAGCTCGTTCTGATAACAGACAGCAGAAAACATTATGAAGCACTCTTACAACAATGATTCAGGCATCAAGATGACCATAAATGAATATGATGCAATGGAATGGAATGATGTACTCTTCAAGACGAACAATTTGACATATTACACGCACGAAACGGAGCTATGGATGCAGAGGTATGATGGCATGAACATGGCATGAAAATTACGCAAAACTGGGACTTGGCAGTTTTTCTGAAAAAAAAACCCGAGCGCTAGATAGCTATAACGTGCACTGGGCGGGGTTTTGCGGGTTCTCACTAGAATGGGCTTGACCCAGGAGGGAAGGAGGAGCAGGCCTGGCAGGCCAGGGCCGCGGGCTGAGGAACTGGGCCTGGGGGCCGGCTTGCGGGCCCACGGCGGCGAGGTCAACGGCGCGGGGCGGAGGCCGACTGGATCGGGCACCTCCGGATCCGCGGCGGCGGCGGCGATGGGATTTCGGCGGGGGCGGAGGAGGCCAACGGCGCCGGGCGGAGAGACGGGGACCGCCGAATCCGGAAGAAGGCGAGGCCGGGGACCCGTTCCTGGCGGCGAGGTGGTCTGGGGAGGCGCGGACGCAGAGGCGGGGTGCGCGGCACCAGCGGGGCT
>NC_041387.1:495742983-495750247 GCF_002162155.2 Triticum dicoccoides
GGCGACCGACGGTGAGGCGCGAGGCAGCGGGGACGGACGGGCCGGGCGGCGGCAAATTTGGGCCCGCGCGGGCCCCGGATGGGCTCCGCGGGTCGGCGGCGGTGGGACGGCGGAGGAGGACACGTGGCGGCGCGCCATAGGCTGCGGGCGGCGGCGGAGATGCGTCCGGCCGGGTTGGACATGTCCGGCGCGGCGCGGAGGGGAAATATCTAGGGTTTCGGGGGTTTGGACTTCGGAATTTCGGGGGAGGCCATATATTTATAGGTAGAGGGAGCTAGGAGAGTCCAAATGAGGAGCGGTTTTCGCTCACACGATCGTGATCGAACAAACGAGAGCATGGAGGGGAGTTAGCTGGGTTTTGGGCCACTTTGGAAGAGGTGTTGGGCTGCAAGGAGAAGGAGGCTTTTACGGTTACCCGGTTAATCGTTGGAGTATCAAAGGGACTCCAAATGGCAAGAAACTTGACAGGCGGTCTACCGGTGGTATACCAAGGCCGCTTGGCAAGACTCGGTCCATTCCGAGAACGTTTAACACCCACTCAGAACGAGAGACAAAAGGGGAATGCCGGAGGACATAGGAGCGTCGGATCGCGAAACGGACAACGGGGGAAAGGCTCGGATGCAGGAGACGAACACGTATGCAAAATGAAATGCACATGATGACAAGATAAAATGCAACACGCAAGCAAATGACATGGCAATGACGATGAATAACTGGCGGACACCTGGCGCATCAGATCCGGGGCGTTACAACACTCCTCCACTAACAAGAGATCTCGTCCCGAGATCTTAGGACCGAGACGGAAGGGAAAAAGGAAGAGGTGAAGCAAGAACTCAAGAGAAGAAGCAAAGAATCGAGAACACTCGAGAAAAAAAAGAGGAACGACGAGAATGACGAGAATCGAAACTCACGGAAAACAGATAGACTATGAAAGCACTCGTTCTAACCGGAGTGGTTAGAATGAGAAAAGAAACGAATAAGACTGAAAGGATTTAGGCAGCACTCCGGTTGAAAATGGAAATAATAGAACATGAACTAGAGAGGATGGAATGATACTTGATGAAGACATGACACAAAACCTCCGGAAAGAATTAAATCATGAAGAACCACCATGAAGAACTCCGGTAACAAAAGGATGATGAGATAGAATTGAAGGATGAAAGAATAAGATGAGCCTTGCGATGATTTAGATGGAGGTTCCGACGAAATGGCTGAGGAAGATTTGAACTCCGGAAAAGAAAAGATGAAGACATTTGGAACTAGAATTTATTCCTCAAGAACAAACTCCGAAGGAAAGGATTAATCACTCACTTGGATGAAATAAGAATAAGATTTATTATATGCTTATCCTTCATCAAATTAAATTGATGACCAACAATGGATTTGGCATACTACTTATTCTTCTTGAAAAGGATTAAGAAGTGACATGTCACAAATTTGAGAAGGTCTTCATGAACCACCGGTAGGATTGAAAGGATCGAATGAATTAAAATGATAATCAAGGAAAAAGAATCTTGAACGAACCACCGTTAGAATTTGGAATTGGCTGATGAAAAAGGATGAATCACCGGGAGAATTAGAAGAACAAATATGCTCGAGGGGATTCAGATACAAGAGAACGGGAAGAACTCGAGCTGATCAAGAACATTTGAACGAAGCACCGGGATAACTGGATAACAGAAGCTGAAATGATGAGGGCGAAGAATTCTTCTGGAACGATGGCCTCTGGTGAAAAGAATCGGGAAAAACAACTTCTGACAAACTCCGTATGGATAAGAAAGAATTGCACGACTGGAAACAATTTGATGGGATAACATCGAGCTAGCACCATGAATCTTCGAAAGGACGGACAAGAATTAGAGAAAAAACTCTTCTTCGATCTTCAAATGACGACGAGAAACACCACCAAAATTACTAAGATACTCCGGGAGGATGAAAAACGAAGAGGTTGAGCCAATAATGAAATGATTGGAAACCGACCTTGGAAAGGCATCTGACTAATGAAATCCATTCTTATGTCAGACTTGAAAAGAATTTAGAATAACTCTGGGGAAATAGAAGAGTCAGGTAAGATCTTGGGAAAAGACCTGTGGGTTAGGGCCCATTGAAGAGAAGCACCGTTGAAAAGGATTGATGAACAGATAGATGATGCACCGGAACAATTGAAATATTTGAATGAGGTGACAACCTCGAATTAATTCGAAGACAGACGAATCTCCTGAGATGTATGGAACACTCCGGAAGGATAAACTAGCGAGAGGCAAACGAGCAGGGAAAACACTTGAGCCGAGGAAAGAATATGATCAACTCGAAAAACTTGAATTGAGAGCACCGGGAAAAGAAAAGGGGAATGCCGAACAAAACGAGAATTCACTGGTTGAAATAATTGAGGGAAGACTGAAGAGGCTCCGTATGAATGAAATAGATGGTCGAGAAAGAGACTCAGACTCCGGGAAGAAAAAGGGTGGGAGGGCGGGAAAGCAAAGGCAACCTGGAAGGGGAAATCGACGAATATCTTGAAGAGAAAACACTGGTTGAAATCATTGAGGAAAGAAAAGCAAAGACTTCACACGAGTAGGATGGATACTCGATTACGGACTCCGGCTTCGAGAAGAAAAAGGGGTGGGCGGGTGGTAAAGAAAACAACTGAGGATTGAACTTGGCAACGATGAAGAGAGTCGAGTCGACTTGACGAGAAATCCACCGGATGAAAAGAGCTGAGAACCAACGATCGGAAACCAACTGCGTGAACCTAAAGAAAAATTTGAAGGGGAAGAGAAGTAATTCAAAACACCTACGTCAAAATTCCTCACCAGAGCGATGAAGGGGCCGAGGAGTAAAAAGAATTCCTACTCTCCGATATAACTAGACTCCGAAAATAGTTTTCTTCTAGACTCAACAACGACCAAACTACACGATCAATCAAGGGGGGCTCCTAGGGTCGGTCGAGGCTCTGATACCAACTTATCACGCCCAATATGCAACCCTATCCAAAAGGAACTCGAAGGTCCCACCAAGGATAGACCCGCATATTGAAACGCTTTTGCAAGGTGGATATCATTACATCAACATTACATAATAGATGGGGATACATACATAAGGCATACAATGCCACACGAATACAACATCACAATATATCAGAGCATCATCCGACTACGGATGAATCACAAACAGAAACTCAAACGACATCCACCCTGCTAGCCCAGGCTGCCGACCTGGAACCTATCCCCTGATCGAAGAAGCAGAAGAAGAACTCAACGCAATCAAGCATCGCTCTCGCGTCATGATCATCGCATAACCTGTACCTGCAACTGTTGTTGTAGTAATCTGTGAGCCACGAGGACTCAGCAATCCCATTACCATGGGTATCAAGACTAGCAAAGCTTAAAGGGAAAGTAAGGGGTAAAATGGTGAGGCTGCAGCAGCGACTAAGCATATATGGTGGCTAACATACGCAAATAAGAGCGGGAAGAGAGCAAGCGGAACGGTCGTCAACTAGTAATGATCAAGAAGTGATCCTGAACTCCTACTTACGTCAAACATCACCCAGAAACCGTGTTCACTTCCCGGACTCCGCCGAGAAGAGACCATCACGGCTACACACACGGTTGATGCGTTTTAATTCGGATCTGGTGTCAAGTTATCTACAACCGGACATTAACAAATTCCCATCTGCCTATAACCGCAGGCACGGCTTTCGAAAGATTATACCCTCCAGGGGTGTCCCAACTTAGCCCATGACAAGCTCTCGCGATCAACGAAGGAATAGACCTTCTCCCAGGAAGACCCGATCAGACTCGGAATCCCGGTTTACAAGACATTTCGACAATGGTAAAACAAGTCCAGCAAAGCCGCCCGATGCGCCGACAATCCTGATAGGAGCTGCACATATCTCGTTCTCAGGGCAACACCGGATGAGACTAGCTACGAGTAAAACCAACCCTCAAGTTGCCCCGAGGTGGCCCCGCAGGCAGCTCAGTTCGGACCAACACTTAGACAAGCACTGGCCCGGGGGGGCTAAAATAAAGATGACCCTTGGGTTGGCCGACCCAAGGGAAAGGGTAGGTGGTGGTGAGGCAAATGGTAAAACCAAGGTTGGGCCTTGCTGGAGGAGTTTTATTCAAAGCGAACTGTCAAGGGGGTCCCATAAATCACCCGACCGCGTAAGGAACGCAAAATCCAGGAACATAACACCGGTATGACGGAAACTAGGGCGGCAAGAGTGGAACAAAGCACCAGGCAAAAGGCCGAGTCTTCCACCCTTTACCAAGTATATAGATGCATTAATAATATAAGAGATATTGTGATATCCCAACCAAAATCCTGTCCACCATGGAGCAATCTTCAACTTCACCTGCAACTAGCAACGCTATAAGAGGGGCTGAGCAAAGCGGTAACATAGCCAATCAATGGTTTGCATAGGAAAGGTGTCAAAGGTTAGAGGTTCATGGCAATATGGGAGGCTTGATGAGCAAAAGATAGGTAACGCAGCATAATGATAGAACGAAGCAACTAGCATAGCAATGATAGTAGTGAGATCCAGGGTAGCGGTCATCTTGCCTAAAATCCCGCAAGGAAGAAGAACGAGTCCATGAAGAAGACGAACGGATGAAGCCACGAAGACGAACCAAGCGAAGACGAACGAATCCTCACGATCGCAACGAAACAGGAACTAACAAGAAGAAGCACACAACAAGGTAAACACACCACACATGAACAAGGCATGATGCACGAACAAGCATGATGCATGGCAAGACTACATGAAGCTACTCATGGCAAGAGATTGATGCAAACAAGAGCAACACATCCAGGCAAGTTTAAATGAGGCCGGGAACAACATATAACAATTTCGGTAAGTCCTCATATGCATATTTCGAAATTGGTCCAGATCTGAATAAACCTTATGTTCAAGTTGTTAAACAGCAAGTTTAAGATGCACAAAGATGATCTACACGAGATTCTAGTCAAGTTACATATAAAGTTCATTTAGTTCGGAGCTACGGTCTAGAAGATATGAGCAAAACAAGTTAAACATGGCATTTATGTAAAATGCACTCAGACATCAAGCAAGCACATCAAAACAAGGATGCAACATGATAATATGAAACTACATGCAATTCTAAGCAAGTTTCATATAGAGCACACTCAAAACGGAGCAATGGTTCAAACACATACACTCCATACAAGTTTAAAGGACAAGCTGTCCAAAACAACAACTAGGCATATTGCAAGCATCAAAACAACACGCTACAACATCTCAACATGAAAACAAAAGACATGGTCATGATGTACAGGTAAAGCATTACAAAACATGAACACTGAGCTAACTCCAGAAATTACTAGAACATGCTCAAACACACATGGTAAGATTGCAAGTTATAACAATTTCAGACTTTGCAGAAAATAACATCACGATGCAATGTTTAGAGCTATCAAACAACATGTTACAGGAACTTACAATAGCAAAACAAGACATGGAATGATTATACTCAAAGCATAGATCAAAAGACCCTTACTGACCAAAAGCCACGTAAACATAGCAAGTTATATTACAGATTCATACATGGCAGAAACAGAATTATGAAGGCATGTAAATGAGCTTGTGCAACTCACTACAGAGCAATACATGGCATGGCAAGGCACCCAATAGTAAGAAGGCATATTTGTGAAGCTAAGCATGGCAATAGCAACGTCATAGGGTGCATGGAACACTAACAAAACACATGGGAACAAGTGAACTTAATGTAAACAGGCTGATGGCAACATTATGAAGCAACTTTGAAGCAAGATATGAACAAGCTACAGCAACCTATAATTGTAACGAGGGGCATGGATGGATAGAGGATGATATGTAGATCAAAACATGTTTATAGAACATCTCCAGATTATGCATAGAATGATTAGTAGCAACATGTTTATATAGCATCACGAAATAATAGATTCAGCCTAGCAAAACAGCAACATCATGAACCCTACTTAACAAGCTCGATACACTCACCACAAGTCATTGCATGACAAGATAAGCATATCATCATCAAGAAGACATGTTTGTGTAACCAACCAAGGCAAGAACAAGTCCATAGCATGCAAGGATCAACTATAGCAAGCTTGGCCAAATTGAATAACATGTAAACAATCTGCCAGGAAACATTTTGAAGCAAAAGTAGAGCACCAAAATGGCATGCTAGACTACTCCATAATTGCAACAAAGGGCATGAATGGATAGACAATAACCTCATGTTCAAAACACCCTTACTGAAGTATCTCAAAATATGCATGGATCTCTCTGTAGCATCAAGTTTACATGGCATGAAAATTACAGCAGAACAGGAACTAAAAACAGCATTAACACGAAGCCTAGTTTGCATGCTTGTGCTAGTCACCACATTGATCACAAAAATACATAGTAAGCAACTCTGTAAAGAAGACATGGCATAGTTCAAAACACATGAAGACATCAACCTCATAGGATGCACACATCAATCATGGCAAAAATGACAAAAGAGCTCATTCTGATAACACACAGCAGAAAACATTATGAAGCACTCTTACAAAGATGATTCAGGCATCAAGATGACCACAAATGAATATGATGCAATGGAATGAAATGATGTACTCTTCGAGACAAACAATTTGACATATTACACGCACGAAACGAAGCTACGGATGCAGAGATATGATGGCATGAACATGGCATGAAAATTACACAAAACTGGGACTTGCAGTTTTTCTGAAAAAAAACCACGAGCGCTAGATAGCTATAACGTGCACTGGGCGGGGTTTTGCGGGTTCTCACTAGAGTGGGCTTGACCCAGGAGGGAAGGAGGAGCAGGCCTGGCAGGCCGGGACCGCGGGCTGAGGAACTGGGCCTGGGGGCCGGCTTGCGGGCCCACGGCGGCGAGGTCAACGGCGCCGGGCAGAGGCCGACTGGATCGGGCGCCTCTAGATCCGCGGTGGCGGCGGCGCTGGGATTCTGGCGAGGGCGAAGGAGGCCAACGGCGCCGGGCGGAGAGACGGGGACCGCTGGATCCGGAAGAAGGCGAGGCCGGGGACCCGTTCCTGGCGGCGAGGTGGCCTGGGGAGGCGCGAGCGCGGAGGCGGGGCGTGCGGCACCGGCGGGGCTCCGGGCGGCGCGACGAGTGGGAGGCCGCGGGGCGGCGGCGGAGCCTGGCGCGCGGGGGCGCGGCCGAGGGCCGGGAGGTGCGAATGGGTACCGGGGCGCGGGAGGCGGAGGACGGGGCCGCGGTCGGGGCGGCGCGCGGCG